>NC_053493.1:87996031-88293531 GCF_905171775.1 Rana temporaria | reverse complement strand
TAGCTATTTCAACCTTGCCAAACCCAGGAATGTGCAAAATGCTCTCGTTTCCTACACAAGACCGAAAAAGTCTCATTGAAATGCCGATTTTGCAGTCTGGAGTGGCATATCCTCCAGCTGAGCAGCTAACTGGAGGATGATTCTTGCAAACTGTGTAATACAAGTGCCTTATAGTGCATAGTGCCACTCCTAATGTTGAGAGGGTACAAGCCCTACCACCAGGGTCTAGGGGTCCCCACAAGGTGCTTGTACCAATGTCATAGTGAATGGTGTCTCCTATGTTGAGAGCCTACAAGCCCTACCACCAGGGTCTGGAGGTCCCCACTCCCCACAAGGTACTTATAGCAATGTCATAGTGAATAGTGTCTCCTAATGTTGAGAGCCTATACAAGCCCTACCACCAAGGTCTGGAGGTCCCCACAAGGTACTTATAGCAATGTCATAGTGAATAGTGTCTCCTAATGTTGAGAGCCTATACAAGCCCTACCACCAGGGTCTGGAGGTCCCCACAAGGTACTTATAGCAATGTCATAGTGAATAGTGTCTCCTAATGTTGAGAGCCTATACAAGCCTTACCACCAGGGTCTGGAGGTCCCCACAAGGTACTTGTAGCAATGTCATAGTGAATAGTGTCTCCTAATGTTGAGAGCCTACAAGCCCCACCACCAGGGTCTGGAGGTCCCCACAAGGTACTTATAGCAATGTCATAGTGAATAGTGTCTCCTAATGTTGAGAGCCTACAAGCCTTACCACCAGGGTCTGGAGGTCCCCACAAGGTACTTGTAGCAATGTCATAGAATAGTGTTTCCTAATGTTGAGAGCCTATACAAGCCCTACCACCAGGGTCTGGAGGTCCCCACAAGGTACTAATAGCAATGTCATAGTGAATAGTGTCTCCTAATGTCGAGAGCCTACAAGCCTTACCACCAGGGTCTGGAGGTCCCCACAAGGTACTTGTAGCAATGTCATAGTGAATAGTGTTTCCTAATGTTGAGAGGGTACAAGCCCTACCAGTAGGTTTACATTGACTGTGGTCTCAATCGAGGTATTTGTAGGAATGTCATAGAGCATAGTTACTCCTAATGCTGAGAATACACACACCCTGCCATGAACTGCAAGTCCCCAGAAAACTACATGATGTGAATAGAAAGCCTTATGCATGATGCCACTCCTAAGGTTAAGAGAGTACAAACCCTACCACCAGGCTTACATGATCTGGAAGTCCCCAGCTATGTACATGTACTAATATGCATATGCTAAGAGGGTACAAACACTACCACCAGGCCTATAGGATCTGGATGTCCCCAGCTATGTACTTGTACGAATGTAATTGTGCATGGTGCCACTCGGCCCACTCCTAATGCTATGAGGATACAAACCCTACCACCAGGCTTACAGGATCTGTAGGTCCCCAGCAATGTTCTTGTACTAATGTCATAGTGCATAGTGCCACTACAAATGCTAAGAGGGTACAAACCCTACCCACCAGCCTGGATGTCGACAGCTATGTACTTGTAATAATGTCATTGTGCATAGCTCCACTGCTAAAGCTATGAAAACCCTGCCACCAGGCTTACAGGATCTGGAGGTCCCTATCAATAAAACTTGTATGAACTTCAAGAGAATTCTATAGTGAACAGTGACACACCATCTGCTGGGAATCTACTGTTTCTATCATAGAAATTGAAGGTCAAGCTGACCCTTGCAGTTCATTTGAGTATACCATTAAGCCTAACGTCAAATAGGAATACCCTTTAGCTTCTTAGCAAATATTTAACTAATTATCTTATATTATTGTATAACATCAGCAGGAGTTGCAGCAGTTCACAGACTACAAGTCCCAGCATGCTGCTTACAATTGCATGCTGGGATCTTTAGTTTCTCCATAGAATTTGTTTCCAGCATGCCCACTGTCTAGGTGCATTCTCAGTTACTAGGAAGTCTTTGATTAAGCTTGTACTTTATGTAAACAAATGCCGAAAATACTAAAGTTAACGACCACTGGTGCCCTGGACCCAGGCTCAGCTTAATCTAATTTGCTACACTGATGTAAAGCTGCTTTATAAAATGTTTTTCCAAGGCCTGAGAGGTTTTTGCCATTTGATTGCCAAACAGGTCTGTACCTGGCCTCCTTGTTGGATTACTGCCTGGCAATCTGGAAAAGGCTGTGTATAATACCCACCTGAGTTGGGACATTTTTGAAGGTAAAAAAAAAAGAAAAAAGAAAAAAAAAGAAAAGAAAAAAGGTGTACACACGATAGTCTTTCTTGGATTCTTCCCCAAACCTGACAGAGAAGACATAGGTTGACTAGACAGAATTACTAAAGAATTATTTGGTCCAATCAAACTGGAATTCAACCTGGAACCTGGAATTCCTGCACATTGATTTGTTTCCTTTTAATTTCCTTTAGCGGATTAGGTGTTTGGTAAAAAAAAAAAAAAAAAAAAAAAAAAAAGGGCAGTTGGCTGAACCAGAGTAAAATAACCCCTTTAGTAAATCCTACTCTCTAATATTATTATTTAATAAAATGTAGCTGTGTCCACAACTACAAATACATAACAAAAGTTGCTTTTGGCATGATTGGATAATTGAAGTCGATCTTCACTCAATTTTCTTGAGTGAAGATTCTAAACTCCTTTAGTAAATCAGCCTCATGTTGTTCCTGGTATCACAAAAATCACAGTCATTAGTTGGAATGCTGAGCAGTTCATACACTTGCAAGCCAATGGAATACAACTTCAGAAAACGGATCTGATTTTTGCAGAGCACAGTTATGTCCACATTTGCGTCATGTATGGCTCTGTCTTTTTGCATTATTAAATATATTTATCAGCCCACCCCGAGTGGGATCAACTCAGAAGATCTGTTATTTTTACATCTCTGCCCCTTTCTATTCATTCTCTGTGCTTTTTTCTCTTTTGTTTTTTAAGCAGACCACCTAACCTTCCATCCAATTTTCAAAGTGCTGGTTAATCCCATAATAAAAGCAAACTCCGCCGGCGTCCTTCTGTAAACACCCCGATCAGCCTCTCAGATATGCACAATATTAAATTCATAATAATGCAGAGTCAGCAATACAGGGCAATGTGTGGAAATACAAACACTGGGGGCCACCACCAAGACCCCAAACCCAGGCTACACAAACAGGCTACACAAATCCCCCTACACATAACACCATACATCGCCTTCAGCAAAACACCTAATAATAATAATAATAGCAAAGAACAGAGATTTGGAGTGACAGTGCAACAAAAATATGCATCAAACTGATGAGAAGCTACTATTAATAAATTAACCTTTTATTTGGCTTGCAAATATCGATTTAGAAAGATAAAACAATAACTACATACATTAGTCTATGTAATCTATCTATCTATCTATCTATCTATCTATCTATCTATCTATCTATCTATCTATCTATCTATCTATCTATCTATCTATCATCTCGCTACCCATTACAGTATAACTATCTAGCAACCTAATATAAGGTTTTATGATTATTCAAACCCAAGAAAACAAAAATATACCTAGATATATATATTAATGTAAAACTGAGCGAACCTATGTAATGTTATCTATCTATCTATCTATCTATCTATCTATCTATCTATCTATCTATCTATCTATCTATCTATCTATCTATCTATCTATCTATCTTTCTATCTATCGATCTGTCTATCTATCTATCCATCTATCAATGTATCTCTCTCTCTCTCTCTCTCTCTCTCTCTCTCTCTCTCTCTCTCCCTCTCTCTCTCTCTCTCTCTCTCTCTATATATATATATATATATATATATATATATATATATATATATATATATATATATATATATATATATATATATGTTTATCTTTCTTTCTTTGTTTTTTTTTCTGTGATTCTATCTATCTATCTATCTATCTATCTATCTATCTATCTATCTATCTATCTATCTATCTATCTATCTATCTATCTATCTATCTATCTATTGTTTTTATTGTTTCCTATCTGTTTATTGTCTCTTTACTCATTGCAGTGTCTAGTAACCTAATAGAATGTCTACATCTATTAAGGCTGGTCATAGACTATACACTTTTTTTATTCAATTTCCTTTAGATTCACCTTCAACTGTGTAGTGCAAGGGCCTGTCTGACTGCATACAAATGGAAAGGGTTTAGGCTTGATTTCTTATTTATGATTTTGGTAAATCTAAAGGAAAGTTGAACAAGAACATTTTATAGTGTATGGCCAACGTTAGAAAATGAAAATATACCTCTATCATCTCTGTCCATTAGCATACATTTTGAGCTAATATTATTCGATAATAATAATTTCAAATAATATTGAGCTATATTCTAGTTAATTAAGCTATATTGAGTCATGTTAAGCTATATTTTGGTTAAATTTAAAATTAATGCAATTATATAAAAAAGAAAATGCTTATACACGTATAATATTTTTACTAGTAAAATTATATATATATATATATATATATATATATATATATATATATATATATATATATATATATATATATATATATATATATTCCTTTTTTATTTAATCACAGTTATTTGCAAAATGATCAGTTTTATCTATCTATCTATCTATCTATCTATCTATCTATCTATCTATCTATCTATCTATCTATCTATCTATCTATCTATCTATCTATCTATCGACCATCTTTCTGTTGTTTCTATCCATCAATATGCAAGGAATGTGGTGTGCTCTGGGCTTATAATGAAGCCATTGGTAATAGCTGTGTGCCCAGAGCACCTAATATTTGTTTTTGTAAGAACAGCACAAATTGCCCTGTAAGATTGTTGAACAAAGTGTGACATTCTACACTGGGGTCCTAACTAAGCAGAAAGGAAAAGTCTCTGGTTAATCCAGCGACCTGGGCTTGTTGGCCAGTGTCTAGAATGACCTGTGCATGTTGTGATGAAGGAAGGCAGCCATCCTCACCCAGGCTCAGCTAGTCCAATAATAAACCTCCTGCGTCTGTCAGTAGCCAGTCTATTTGCATTTTGTGCCCGCTCTGTTTACACTGACCCCTCTTTCCTGAGCGTCTTCCCAGCTAAACAAGCAGGTCCTGTATTTCCCATTAATTACCCATAGGAAAGAGAGGGGGTGCTTTTTTTTTTTTCAATACAGACCAAACTGTTTCTTAATTCATATTTATTTATTGCAGAAAAAATAATATACAATGATATTTACAAAACAACCATAAAAATATGAATGCACTTAGACACCCGATCTAGCTGCATTTTTTTTTTAAACATGGACCAATAAATAAATAAAATGTTTACTTTGTATCTCAAAGAAAAAAAAAAAAGATAAAGAGATGCAGCCGCTGGTAATATAAAACAGTTTTTTTTTTCTGAACCAAAGTTTTCGATAACAAAAATAGTTTTTGTTTTTTTTCCTCCTATAAAACAAAAACAGTTTGTGTTTCATTAGTAGCGTCCGAGAATGGGGAAAGTTCCTTTAAGTGGCTTCAAAGGCACGACTGGTGGGAATGCATGCAATAAAAGAAAAAAAAAAAAAAAAAACAATAATAAAAAATGGAATGGTTCTGAAAAAAAAAGCAAAGGAAAAATTCCAACATTCTTCGTCAAAAAAAAAAAAAAAAAATAGCGATTGTTCAGACTCAATTCAGAATGTAAAAAGTAGTGGTGACCCTGCAGGATTTGTGCTGGCCGGTCCCTGCTCCTCCCAGGCCCATGTCCCCGATCCTTGCTGCTCTATAAGTGCTCCCTACGCCCTGTGTCTGCCTCCTCTTCCAACGGATGAAAATCCTTGTTGATTGTTTATTTGACTTTTATAGGTATCCAGCTTCAATCTCTCAATCTCTAGACTGTCCATTTCCTCCAGCATTGCAAGCAGTCTCTTCTGTAAAAGAAAAATAGGCACAAATGGGTTAGGGGGGGACATGAATGATCTCATGGAGTTGGGGTTCTTTATACAAGCTGACATCAAAGGTTAGGGGGGAAATAGTAATAGCATAGGAAAAAAATAAACTAGCAAACTTCTACAGTGGGTGGGCTCAGAACAGAGCTGTGTGCAGAATAGTTTAGTAAATAACTATTTCCTTCAGAGAATGTGTCAATAATAGGTTAATGATAGGCTAGAAGATTGAGTTTTTTTATTTTATGTATATATATATATATATATATATATATATATATATATATATATATATATATATATATATATATATATATATATATATATATATATATATATCTTTCTCTCTCTCTCTCTCTCTCTCTCTCTCTCTCTCTCTCTCTCTCTATATATATATATATATATATATATATATATATATATATATATATATAGATACTAATGCCTGTGTATGTTAACTGTATGTTTACTTCTTAAAAGTAACTACATTTACTCAAAAGAGAAAGCTCAGCGCAATTTGGTTTAATGAATGTTTAATGTAGGTGTACAGTGATGCTAGTAAGTGGTGTACAGTTAATACTATTTTATACTGAGCATACTGAATTTGGTTACAGCTCACAGAACCATATTGTACTATAATCTATTAAAAAATTTCAATTTTAGTAAAAAATTAACTCTGTTTGTTACTATCTATCAGAGAAACACTATATTATAGTATAACAGTAGTAAGATTTTAGTACAAAATGTATTTTATTGAAATGTTTTCAGTATCTGGTTACAGCTCAAATAATTAATTGTTACAATTTTTATTATTATTATTATTATTATTATTATTATTATTATTATTATTATTGTTATTATTATTATTATTATTATTATTATTATTATTATTATTATTATTTTAAAAAAAAACTGAAGAACGATTTTAGATTTTATTGCAATGTTTTTCAGTATGTGGTTATAGAAACATTGTTGCTATATACTATAGAAGAATGTTGTTACTATATACACAGTAGTAATGTTATGTATTTTATTGGTATGTTTTTAGTTTCTGGTTATAGTTCAGAGAAACATTGTTGCTATATACTATTGAAGAATATTGTTACTATCTATATGTTCAGTAGTAAGGCTGTGTATTTTATTGGCATGTTTTTTTAGTATTTGTTTATAGCTCAGCGAAACATATTGTTACTATATAATGGTAAAACACAGTAGAAAGATGTTAGTACATAATGTATGTTATTGGTATGTTTTTCACTGCTTTTTTGTTTATAGCTCAGAGAAACAAGCTGTTACTACACCATAGAAACATATTGTTACTATATACCAACGTAAAAACATTTTGTACAGAAAATATTTAATTGTTATGTTTTTAGTAGTATAGCTGAGAGAACATTGGTACTACTTACAGAAAAATATATAGTTACTAGATAGTAAATTAGTAATATAGTAGTTATATTAGAAATAGTGAATAATAACACACAGCAGAAAGAGTTTCTGGTCCTATTGACTGGTTATAGCTTATATAACATTGTATAATATATTATAATACTGTATAATAAACCATAACAAATAAAATATAGTGAAAGTGTAGAAAGTAATGTTGTAGTAAAATAGATTATTATAGAATAACCAGACAGGTAACGATGTATCAGTGCCCTACAGACACTAATGATGGAGCTCTACAGCTCGGTAGGCAAAGCACATAACGGTTTAGTAGGTCACATGACATACATAACGGTTCAGATAACGGGACTAGAGGACAACTCTACCCAATCTAGTTCAGATCATGATCTAAAAAAGAAATACTTGCAGATCTTAAACTAGCCCAAAATGAGAAGGTATAATGAAAATAAAGGCTCTAGCCACAGGCAGTCCCTTGGAAATGACAGAAATGTTTGCCTTGTTATTTTGTTAGGCTTAGCCCAGCTCTCCACATTCCCCAGTTTCATTAAGATCCCTGTTCTAGGCCCCCCTGTCTATGATCTAACCTAGTATTGTGACTTCTGCAGATGGGAGGGGAGGGGGGTAGATAAAAAAAAGCCCAGGACTAGCCATCAGGGGGTCAATTATCACAAGAAGACCAGGACTGAGCAGCAGGGGGTCAGTTACCAGAAAGAGCCCAGGACAAGCCATCAGGTGGTTAATTATCAGAATGAGCCCATGACTGGCAATCAGGGGGTCAGTTATCAAAAGGAGCCCAGAACTGGGTAGTAGGGGGTCAGTTATCAGAAGGGGCCCAGGGCTGGGCAGTAGAGGGTCAGTTATCAGAAGGAGCCCAGGGCTGGGCAGTAGGGGGTCAGTTATCAGAAGGAGCCCAGGACTGGGCAGTAGGGGGTCAGTTATCAGAAGGAGCCCAGGGCTGGGCAGTAGAGGGTCAGTTGTAGGAGCCCATGACTGGGCAGTAGGGTGTCAGTTAGCACAAGTAACTCAGGACTGGGCAATAGGGGGTCAGTTATCAGAAGGAGCTCAGGACAGGTTAGTAGGGGTCAGTTATCAGAAGGAGCTCAGGACTGGGCAGTAGGGGTCAGTTATCAGAAGGCCAGGACTGGGCAGCAGGAGGTCAGTTGTCACAATGGGCACAGAACTGTCAATCAGGGGGTCAGTTAGAACAAGTAGCCTAGGACTGACCATCAGGGGGTCAGTCATCAGAAGGAGCCCAGGACTGACCATCAGGGGGTCAGTTATCAGAAGTAGCCCAGGACTGGGCAGTAGGGGGTCAGTTATCAGAAAGAGGTTATGTCTGGGCATCAAGGGGTCAGTTAGCAGAAGGAGCCCAAGACTGGCCATCAGGGGGTCAGGAGTCCAGGACTAGACATCAGGAGGTCAGTTATCAGAAGGAGCCAAGGACTGGCCAACAGGGGGTCAGTTATCAGAAGGTGCCTAGGACTGGCCATCAATCAGAAGAAGCCCAGGACTGGCCAGCAAGGGGTCAGTTAGCACAAGTATCCCACGACTGACTATCAGGGGGTCAGTTAGCACAAGTAGCCCAGGACTGGCCACCAGGGGGTCAGTTAGCACAAGTAGCCCTGCAGGACTGGCCACCAGGGGGTCAGTTAGCACACTTTGCCCAGGACTGGGCAGTAGAGGGTGAATGATTGGCCATTGTCTTACCTGTGTGAGTGTCCTTGTCGCCTGAGATGTGTTAGTGAGATGCAGACATAGACCAGGCTCCCTCCATCCTCCACACTGAGAAGGCATAGCTTAGCCTCTCATGGGCCACATAACTGCAGCTTGCCATTTTGGAGTCCAGCTCATCGCTCTGTAAAACCTGGCACAGGAAGTCAATGTATCTGGAGGCCAGTTTGAGGGTTTGGATTTTACTGAGTTTGTCAGAGGGAAGGGTGGGGATGATCTTTCGGAGGGCCGAGAAGGCTTCGTTGAGGGATTGGGTCCTCTGTCGCTCTCTGACGTTGGCCATGACTCTCTGGGTCTGTAGCTCCTCGAAGGACTGGGGACTGCTGCCGGTGCTGCTGGCCTTCTTGTTCCTCTTCACTGAGGTCGGACTTTCGGGCTCGTCGGGGTTCTTCTTATTGGTTCTCTTCTTCCTGCATCCCCTTTTGCTCTGCTGCCTGTCAAGTTCTTCCTCGCTGTTGCTCAAGCTGTCCACGGGGGAGACTGGAGAGCTGGACTCTTCCTGCATCATCTTCTATCACCACTATGGAGAGAAGACAGAGCCCTGGCAGGGAGGGGGAGGGAAAAAAAAGAGGGGTGCCCCGACCAACTAGAGGTCCAATGCAGCACCCCACCACAAGAGAAAGGGCTCCTTCTCCAGCAGGATCCCACCAGCACTATTTGTCCCCAGACACGAAAGTGTTTCTGACTTGCTGCAAAACTTTCCTGAGCTCTTATATTTCTTGCTGGCAGAAGGACCAGGGGGGCGCTTCCTATTGGCTGATCTGCCTCCGCCTACGTCACCAAAAGGACCAGACCCGCCCCCCCTCTGCTCTAACTTTTATTAGGTTTCCGCTAAGAAGAAAAAAAAAAAAAAAAAAGAGAGAACAAGAAAGAAACAATTCTTTTGCCATCCATCCGAGGGATATTTTCTTAATAAATCCTACTAAATAATCCCTTTTCTGAATTCACCTGGGACACATAAGAGATGTGGCTCTGTGATCTGCAAGAAGTGTTTCCTTTAAACCAACAGATTTGGAAGACTTGCTTTTCTTTTTCTTCTTTTTTTTTTATTTATTTATTTTTGCAGGAGGTGAAATAACCGAGTTTTAATTGCAGATCTGGCTTTTGCCACGATTAACACCTTCTTTGATTAGGCAAATAGCATAGACGTTCGGGAGCACAGCACACCTGGGAGTCAAGGGGTTAATAAATAAATGCAATTAATCCTCCTGCAAACTGATTGCACAATTGACATTCCTGCTTGTTTTCCTCATTTATGGAGAAAAAAAGAAAAGAAAAAAAAAGGAAAAAAAGAAAAAAAAAGAAAATCAGTCCTTAAAAATGGCACACAAATCAAAGTTAAGTTGGGTTGGGGCAGAGCAAGGGTGCTGTGATTGGAGATCGAGGGCTGGGGTTGTTTTTAAAATGGAATGGGAGGCTGTCACTTTTATGAAGGGTATTTTTTATGATATTTCATATTTTTTTGTGATATTTCATGTCAATAATGTCATGGATTATATTGTCAGTCTGGAAGCTGATTTACTAAAGGAGTTGAGAATCGTCACACAAACAATTGTTTGAACATTCATTTCAGTTGTCCAATCCTATGCAAAGCAAATTCCTGTTCACTTTGGCTGCCCAATCCTGTGCAGATGAAATAATAGACAGGATTTGGGATAATTGATGGGAAGAATTCACACAACTGATTGGGTGATTACTCTCTACTTTTGTAGTCAATCAGAGAAAGGATGCTGTGATTGGAGATCCAAGGACTCAAATGTCAAGGGCTGGAGTTGTAATAAACTGGCTGGGATACTGTCGTATTTTTTTTATGACACATTTCATGGTTTATAGATAATATTGTCCATGGGGAGGCTGATTTACTAAAGTAATTAAGAATCTTCACACGTGAATATTCACTTCCAGTCCTGTGAAAAACCAACTCCTATTCCCTCTGGATGCCCAATCACATGCAGATGTAATAACAGACAGGAGTTTGCCTTCCACGTGATTGGATAATTGATGAGATGATGACATGATAATATATATATATATGTATTTATATATATGATATATATGATATTTACAAACAACTATATATATATTTAAAAAAATATTTATATAAATGTTGTTTACGAACACACACACATATGTGTGTGTGTGTGTGTGTGTGTGTGTGTAAATAACATGAGATGATGACATGATGATATATATATATATATATATATATATATATATATATATATATATATATATATATATATATACATATATATATATATATATATGATATTTACAAACAACTATATATGTATTTAAAAAAATATTTATATATATATATGTTGTTTACAAACACACATATATATATATATATATATATATATATATATATATATATATATATGTGTGTGTGTGTGTGTGTGTGTGTGTTTGTAAACAACATATATATAAATATTTTTTAAATATATATAGTTGTTTGTAAATATAATATATATATATATATATATATATATATATATATATATATATATATATCATCATGCCATCATCTCATGTGTGTGTGTGTGTTATTTACACACACACACACACACACACACATATATATATATATATATATATATATATATATATATATATATATATATATATATATATATATACATATAAACATTTATATAAATATTTTTTTAAATATATATATAGTTGTTTGTAAATATCATATATATCATGTCATCATCTCATGTGTGTGTGTGTTATTTACACACACACACATATATATATATATATATATATATATATATATATATATATATATATATATATATATATATATGTGTGTGTGTGTGTGTGTGTAAATAACACACACACACCTGAGATGATGACATATATATATATATATATATATATATATATATATATATATATATATATATATATTTATATATATTTATATATATATATTTATATATATGATATTTACAAACAACTATATATATATTTAAAAAAATATTTATATAAATGTATATATGTATATATATATATGTATATATGTGTGTGTGTGTGTGTGTGTGTGTGTGTGTGTGTAAATAACACACACACACACACATGAGATGAGCACTTTACATATACTTTAGACATGGTCCAATCACATCAGTCCCTACTCTCAAAAGGAGCTTACAATCTGAAAACTCAGGTTCATACATAATAGTACATACCAGGGCCAGCTTACACAGGAGCCATATAACCTACCAGCATATAATAATAACATACATATAACAAAATAATATATGTATAGTATGATATAATATTTTTATGACATGCAATGAGTAACTACATACAAAAGGCTCAATTCACAAAGTTTTTACACACGGATAAGTATCTTTATTTTAAGCCAGGTGAGTGATCATTTCAAATCTCATTGGATTCAGCTGAAAACAACTGTCATATTTTTTATAATACAGATACTTTTCCTGGTGTATTATATCTGTAAATGATATACCTTCTCTTACCATTTACATCGAATCCCATCTTTGGGGGTTGATGTTTGGAATCTGAAGCAAAACTGCCTCTGTTGCTTCTAGCGACCAATCATGTAGCCTTATGTAAAGCACACGTTTGGTATGGTGGAGACAAGGGTTCTGCATGCGCCCCAGTTGCTACCACTATTACATAAACTGTAAAGTGCATGTAATAACACACAGCAGCTGGGTGTTTATAGTGGGACCATATGGGGCTGAATGGTGCACAGTCCATGACTCCATGACATTCCTATGTGATCAGAGCTCTGACCATTCATTATTTGGACTGGGAGAGTCTAATCCCAGGTAGATGAATCAGGGAGAAGGCTTTGGACCTTTGATGGTCGGTATACAAGCCGTGTGAAATGGGAGGACACAGATCACATGCAGAAGAGGAAATGGGCTTCAGGGAAAGAAAACTGAATGTGAGATGCTAATTTATCAAAGTCAGAGCAGCGAGTATTGTTAATTGTTCCTGACAGGGCCGGTGTGGGGCTCTCAGGGCACATCGCTGGGGAAAACATGCATTTCACTACATGTACTCCTTGTGAAAGTGTATTCTTTAATCAGATTATATCTTTTAAAGTGTTTTATTTTTTCCTCCATAAATAAAAACTACAAACCAAGTTACAAATTCAGTGACATTGGCTCTTCTTAAATCAGAAAGACTTCTCTATATTTCCAACATAGGAGAGAATTTGGGATTTGGTTGTAGAAGTGAAATGTTACACAGGAGGCAGTTGGGTTCCGCAGAGAACCAGATCAAAGGGACTTTATTTTCAGCATTGGGACTCTCAGAACCTTTACCTGTCAGGTTGAGACTGATCAATATTCCAGACTAACCAATCAGATTTCAGATGAATTAGTTGGAGCTACCATCCAACAGAAGACGACTTCTCATTGGTTGCTATTGTTTTTTTGGACTTTGCATTAAAAAAAGCCCTAACATGTATGTAAACTCTAATTTATTTCTCCTAATTGTTCCCTTTGCCTGTTCCTTTGAAGGGTTTTAATATATCTGTTCCCATAGGTGTGCGTACAGGGTGTGCCAGGGGTGCCTAGGAACACCCCAATTACCCAGTATGGTGCAGAACCCACATTTCCCCAAAGCCGCCTAATGGGACTCCTAAAAAATAGTAAAACATTTAAAAAAAAAAAACAATTGTAAAAAATAAAATAACAAAAATAATAACTACTGACACTGTCCACTGCTCATACTGACACGTCAGTATATATACACATGCACACATACAGATGTGTTTCAGCTTTGGGGTGCACACCCTAATGCAATAAGCTGTGCACACCTATGTCTGTTCATCCAAATCTTGTGAGCTGATACATTACTGCGTTCTCCATTTCTGGACTGTTATCAGCATTAAAGTGCAAGTACATGTGGCTTCGGCTGTATGGACCACAGTAACTCTTTTCCCTGTCAGGAGCCTAACGCCCCGGGGGATCAGAGACGGGTCCTCTTCGGAGGACCACTAACGTATGCACCCGTCGCAGTTTTTTGTGATGTCACTCTTTATGTGTGTGCACATTTTTCCCTGCACCGGGTGGAGTTTTTGGGTTGTGTTTTGCACGCCACAGGCTTTTCAAGAGAAGAAAAAAAAAATTAAAGTGCAAGTACAAAGTGCATTAAAGTGCAAGTACAAAGTGCATTAAAGTGCAAGTACAAAGTGCATTAAAGTGCAAGTGCAAAGTGCATTAAAGTGTTAAAGTGCAAGTATAAAGTGCAATAAAGTGCAAGTACAAAGTGCATTAAAGTGCAAGTACAAAGTGCAATAAAGTGCAAGTACAAAGTGCAATGAAGTGCAAGTACAACACCCCCCCCCCCATTTTATGGGGAAGAGAGGGAGGTGTTATGTAGCCCTAATATATTCACTGTTCTAGGGTGACAAAGTTGCTCAGCATGTTTTTCACTCTACAACAGGAAATGTGTTAATGGCAGGATTACCAAGTTAAAATGAAAAAAAAAAAAATGTGTATAAAAAAGAAAAGGAATGCAGCCACCACATCTAAGGACCAATGAGCTGCAATATTATGAAATTTTGTTCTTGGGTTAAGATACACTTTAAATGACAGGTAAAAAAACGGTGTTCTTTTTCACCTCAATAACTGTCCCAGGGTTGACAAAGCTTCACTTAAAAACAATTGCCCTTACATCTGATTGGATAGTTGAAGTGAAGGGTTAATCTCAGGCTGAAATGAGAAGAGAATGTTTAGCTAAGTAAATTGGGTGAAGCTGTTTTCACTGTAATCGTCCAATCACCTGGAAGTAAGAATCAATTACAGTAAAACTTTGGTTTGAGAGTAACTTGGTTTGAGAGCGTTTTGCATGACAAGCAAAATGTTTTATTACATTTTGCCTTGATATACAAGCGATGACTTGATATACAAGTAGCGTCATATCACAACTGAGTATAAAAAAGTACAGAGGAGCCTCTAAGTGTAGCAATATGGTTACATTTAATGAAGGTACAACATTTAGCAACTTATTGCTACACTTAGGAGGTGCTCCTCTTCTCTTTTATACCCTGTAAAAAAAATGCTTTGATATACAAGTGCTTTGGATTACAAGCATGTTTCTGGAACGAATTATGCTCGCAAACCAAGGTTTTACTGTATTTCAAAACTTATGCACATTATTGGGGATTTATAGGGAATAACTTAGTTATTAGATGAAATAAACAGCCTTGACTTTTTACTAGTGTCTGTTCACATTTTGATTATGATGCAGCCTGCCCCCTTTTAGAAACACTTTTAGTAAATCAGAATTGCTCACTTTATGTTTCATTTAGTACAGTGACATTGTGATCACTTCGGACACCCCGTCACATATAAATGAAATCTCTGTTTCTTTTTTAGTAAATCAGCCACAGGCTCTATCATAAATCAAAGACCAATCACTAATCAATCATTTTCTGGGGTTCAGTTTCCTCTCCCCAGGTGACAGCTGAAATCTCATTGGCTGCTATCACGTGATAGCTCTTTGAACTGTCATATTAAAGAACCTGATGCATTTCTTACTGTCAATACACGTTGTTGCACTTTAGAGAATTGAATAATTAAGTCCATCTAATGAACCCTCTTTGCTCCTATGTGGCCCCGATGATCCTGTTTGTGTTTCAGATGTGCACACATTATAAAGAAGATTAGACCTCTAATTATGCAGACTGTGGTGGGGGTTAGGGGATTCTCACACCCCTACAATAATCTGGAAGCCCCACCATTATTGGGATAGGGACTCCATTTATAGGGAGTATTCATTGGATCCTTTAGCAGAGGTTTAGAAGATATATCAGAGCATCTTTGTGTCTCAGCAGGGGAGTGAAATGGAGAGCAGCCCCTGGGATTAGTGTAAAATGTAACATAAACACTACCTGCAGAGAGTGTGTGTGACACATAAAAGACACAGATAAAAAGTCGCACATGGAATGGGGGTGTTGTGTAATAGTGATGCACAGCAGGATCAGATGCCATCCCTGGAGCCTATTCTACTGCAGCATCACTGTGTACTGCAGACATTTCCTCCCTGCTGCCTAATAGCCACACTTTCCTTTTATGAGGATGGTAAATGGAGAGTTATTAGGCTAGAGAGGTATACTGGCTGCCCTACAATGTTCTGCATTCAGCTGAAGTGACCAGACTGGCAAAGCAGGGGGTACAGATGAGCTTACCTGAACAGGGAGGGATCCTTCTAATATTATTTAGAATGAAAACAAATTTTTGAAGTTGCTACTACTACTACTACTACAACTTTACTACTATTACTACTACTAATAAGAATTATAATGTTATCACTTTTAGGCTTATAGCTAGATTCAGGTAGAGTTAGGTCGGCGTTTCAGTAGATATGCCGACCTAACTCAGAATCTGCGCCGACCTATGTTTAAAGGGGAGGTTCACCCTAAAAACGACTTTCTCTTATTACACTGGCCCCCCACATTACAATACGATTATGCCTATTAGTTTTTTTTTGATGCTGTACATACCTTCGTACAGCTAATTCACCCGTGGCTTTGGGGTTGCGAGTCCCGCGGGAGTGGGCGTTCCTAACATGCTGGTGATTGACGTTTTGACAAAAAACTAGCTCCCCCCCGTCGCGTAAGCCGCGTCACGATTGCTGAAAGGAGCCAAACGGCGATGCGCAGGCGCATTATAGCGCCAACTCGCCGTTCGGCTCCTTTCGCCAATCGTGACGCGGCTTACGCGACGGGGGGGAGCTAGTTTTTTGTCAAAACGTCAATCACCAGCATGTTAGGAACGCCCACTCCCGCGGGACTCGCAAACCCGGAAGCCACGGGTGAATTAGCTGTACCAAGGTATGTACAGCATCCACAAAAACCTAATAGGCCTAATCGTATTGTAATGTGGGGGGCCAGTGTAATAAGAGAAAGTCATTTTTAGGGTGAACCTCCCCTTTAAGTGTATTCTCAAACAGAGATACGCTTAAACATACCTAAGTTACGACGGCTTGCGCCGTCCTATCTTAGGTTGCAATATTGAGGCTGGCCGCTAGGTGGCGCTTCCATTGCGGTCGGCGTAGAATATGTAAATCAGTAGATATGCCTATTCACGAACGTACGCCCGGCCACCGCAGTACATTTACGCCGTTTACGTAACCCATTACAGGCCTAAAGTTATTCCATCGAATAGATGGAATAGTAATGTTAAGTATGGCCGCCGTTCCCGCTTCGAAATTCGAAATTTTTACGTCGTTTGCGTAAGTCGTCCGTGAATAGGGATTTACGTCGTTTACGTCCACGTCGAAATCAATAGGCCCGTGCGGCGGACGTAGCCGCAATGCACACTGGGAAATGTAGGCGCACGGCACATGCACAGTTGAAAAAAAACGTCAATCACGTCGGGTCAAGCCTCATTATCATAAAACATGCCCCCTTAGACAAATTTGAATTAGGCACCCTTACGCCCGCTTTAGGCTACGCCGCCGTAACTTAGCAGGCAAGTACATTGTGAATCATGTACTTGTCTCGCTAACTTACTGCGGCGTAGCTTAAAGGCCTTAAGCTACGCCGCCTTAAAGTTGCGGCCAGCTATGTGAATCTAGCTATATGGGTGCATTTGCCTGTGCAGTGTAAAGACACAGGAACATTTTCAAAAATTAAAGAGTGCAAAATCTGGTGCAGCCCTGTATAGAAACCAAACAGCTTCCAGGTTTTAGCCACACTGAACGCGGGTTTGAAATCGTGCCAGTTCAAGTGAACTGGCACAATTTCAAACCGGCATTTTGTGGAGCGATTTGACAGACATCTGTGCAGGTTCATGCACAGATATCTATTGAAATCGCCTCTGAAGTCACCAAAAGTAATGCAGAAACAACTTTTGGGAATCGGTGCAGTGCCACAAAGTCAGCGTCGCACCGATTAAGATGGTGCCATCGCCAGCAATAGGCTCCGATTTGGCATGTGATTCGACATGTCAAATCGCATGCCAAATCGGCCCAATGTGAACGCGGGCTCATTGTTAAAGCTTAATTGAACAAGCTGAAGTTAGAAGCTGATTGGCTACCATGCACAGCTGCACCCGATTCTGAGTGCTCTAGCTTTAGTAAATCTCTGCTCTCTCCAGGATGTTCTAGGGCTGTGTACAGCTGCCCATAGAGATGAATGAGTGAAGGCGACTGTACTCACCCAAAGTGCGCACCACAGTTCCATATAGTTGCCTTCACTAACTCATGTCTATGGGCAGCTATAGGACAGAAATACTGGTGTCTTTATGTTGCACAGGCAAATGCGCCCAAGTGTGTGTGTGCCCATGTGCATGTAGTCTTAAAGTGGTTTTAAAGCCTAATTTTTTTTTACCTTAACGCATTCCCTCCAAATATTTTGATATCAGTATCCCCCCTCACCCCCCTCTTTTTCATACCTGAGCCCTCATTCAGCCCTCATTCGATCCAATGACGCAGTGCACGTCTCTGCTCCTCTCTCACCTCACTTCCGGGGTCTCTCTGACTTTGGCTCCCAGTGCTGTCAAGCAATGGCAGTAACGAGGGGGCAGGGCCAAGTCCCGCTGTCAGTGTAAACGGACGCAGTAGCAGGGTTCGGGTTCAAGCACGCATGAGTGCACTGGACAGAGGGGTTGGGCCCGGAGCGCCAGTGGGGGACCTTAAAAGAGAAAGTTTGCAGCTGCTCTGAGCAATTTCTTTGCACAGAGCAGGTAAGTATAATCGCCAGGCACCCGCGATCGGCAGTCACAGAGCCAGGGACGTGGATCTCTGTGTATAAACGCAGATATCTACATCCTGTTAGGGAGAGGAGACCAATGGTGTGTCCCTTGTACATAGGGACAACCATCGGTCACCTCCCCCAGTCAGTCCCCTCCCCCCACAGAAAGAATCACCTAGCAGGGAACATATTTAACCCCTTGATCGCCCCCTAGTGTTAACCCCTTCCCTGCCAGTCACATTTATACAGTAATCAGTGCATTTTTATAGCATTGTTCGCTGTATAAATGTGAATGGTCCCAAAAATGTGTCAAAAGTGTCCGATGTGTCCGCCGTAATATCGCAGTCCTGACAAAAATCGCTGATCGCCGGCCGCTATTACTAGTAAAAAAAACAATAATAAAAAAAAGTAATAATTCTATCCCCTATTTTGTAGGCATTATAATGTTTGCACAAACCAATCACTATACGCTTATACGTATCGGAGTAAACTGAGAAAACATATATATATTTTTTTATTGGATATTTATTATAGCAAAAAGTAAAAAATATTGTGTTTTTTTCAAAATTGTCGCTCTATTTTTGTTTATAGCGCAAAAAATAAAAAACGCAGAAGTGATCAAATACCACCAAAATAAAGCTCTATTTGTGGGAAAAAAAGGATGTCAATTTTGTTTGGGAGCCATGTCGCACGACCGCGCAATTGTCATTTAAAGCGTGACAGTGCCGAAAGCTGAAATTTCTCCTGGGCAGGAAGGGGGTATATGTGCCCAGTAAGCAAGTGGTTAAGGTAAGAAATATCAAGCTTTATACACATGGGCACATTGGCTTGTGCAGTCAAAGGGGCTGCGTATTTGTGGTGCCCTGGATGTCCTGGAGCTGCATACAGCTACCCATAGACATGAATGGGTAAATGGTATACACACCTACTCTGTATATGGCACTATTTGCTTAAAGTAGTGCATGCGTGTCTGTACACACACTACCTGCGTTCGGGACATTCCATGTGTGTGCGAGTTCTACTTCAGTCCTCATTTGAGTATCTGCATATTTTCTACATGGAACACAGGTTCTTGCTTGCAGAGCTAGCAGAAGATCCTGCGCAAAATTTGAATCTAAAGTACTTGCGCTTAGACGCACTTAGAAGCGTTTAGATGCATACAGCGTTTCTTATTTTATTTGAATAAATGGCTACATGTGTAAGATCTGCAGGCCTTGTGCTTAGACGTGTAAACATTTGGATGCATACAGCATTTAGACGTGTGCAATACTTCTAGTGACTTTATGTATGCACTAATGCACACGTTTACATGCACACACATGTAAAATCTGCATTTATGTACAGCTCTGGACACAGGTGTCCTACTTTTTCTGTATGCTACTATGGTGTACATTTTTATTTGTAGGCACAGTTGTGTTAGCCCTATTGATTCCTATAGTGCTGTGTTTAGATACATACAAAACTATGTATCATTTTAGACACAAGTGTAAATGAGCCCTTAGGCTGATGGCATGCAGTCACAATTGACAGTGGCAAGATTGCTAAAAGGTTGTCTGATTTGTTCCTATGGATTCCTTCCCTCTGTAGCTAAGGCAGCAATATTTTATTTCCATCACTATCGATCGAGGATCAGCAGCATTCAGATCAGCAACAGAGTGACATCGCACAGCATATGGCTACAAAGGGAGTGACTCCTTAGGGAAACACAGACAGCCTTTTTACCAATCCTGCAGCTCCAAATTTGGCCCTAGCGGTAGAATTGCCGAATGTCTTCAGCCTTAGGCAGTTTTTTTCACAGAGGTTAACAACTGCTACAATTTGCTAATGCCAGCCTTTAAAAAAGGAACTACACTGCATCTGTGCCCCAAAAACATAAAATGCGATTTAAAGTGATTGTAAAGCTTTATTTTTTAAATAACAAACAGGTCATACTTACCTCCACTGTACAGCTCGTTTTGTACAGAGTGGCCCCCGATCCTTGACTTCTGGGGTCCCCCGGCGGCTCTCACGGCTACTGCCCACATCAGATAACCCCCCTTGGAGAAGCGCTCTCCCGGGGGGGGGGTTACCTTGAGGGTGTGCCCCCGAGTCCAGTATTTGCGTCCATTGACACGAATGCTGGACTCGGCCCCGCCCCCAGCGCCCGCGTCATTGGATTTGATTGACAGCAGCAGCAGGAGCCAATGGCTGCGCTGCTTTCAATCTATCCAATCAAGACCCGGGACCCCGTGCAGAGAGGGACATCGCGTCTCCAAATTCCAGGGCTCAGGTAAGTAAAACGGAGGAGCTGGAGGGCCGGTGACTGCCAGAAGTTATAGGATGCATTAAGGTGAAAAAACACGAGGATTTACAACCCCTTTAATTCTCTTTTTCCCCCCATCCAGCCATGTCTTTATGCTTTATTTTGCTGATAAATCACTTTGAAAAACAACCCCCTAGCCCTCTAGAGGCAAATTACTCATATAAAATTTACTCCCCGGAATCCATCTTCCCTTAGCTCAGACATGCAGAGAGGAGGGTGTGCTTAGCTGAGAAAACCCCTCCTCCCCTCCTGAAGATGCCTGGGCTGTATGGCATCATTTTCCTAGGCCTGGAAACTAGGAAGTAACTTAAGAAATGTAAAAAAAAAAGTTTAAAACAAGTAAATATGATATACTTTTCTATCTATTTACTAATGCTAGCAGTATGGGGATTTAAAATAGTCAATGTGGATTGCGTTCCATTTCAACAGCAATTTGTGGCTAGTGGTTTAATCACTAGAGTCACTGGCAATTTTCTACACCATCGGGTGGCACTCTGCTAGATCAGATTTGATCCAACTGAGTCGATCAGCCAGAGCTTTGATGCTTTTATCATAGATCTAATCATATTATGATTATGAGATTGTATGGTGTAAACAGAGATGCAATCAATAACATAAGATTGTATCTTCTAACTATAAATTGAAATTCACTTCCCAGATGTCTGGCATATCGATCGATTGGGTTGTCGACTATAGATTGTTTTTTTATTGGGAGAGATTGATCGGAAAATAAATGAATTGTTTATCAAAGCGTGTATATGCTATCCTACTACATCTCTAACTGTAAGAAAAACAGAAATGGAAGGCGAGTACACCTAGTGCATTACCAGAGATAATTTAATAATAAGAAATTTTTGTGTAAAAGTAGGTACTCACAAAATGCTACTCACAAAAGGCCATAAACACAGTGCATGGACATGCACAGAACACAGGTACAACTAACGTGTTTCGGGGGCGCACCCCCTTCCTCAGAGCTAGGTCTAGCTCTGAGGAAGGGGGTGCGCCCCTGAAACGCGTTAGCTGTACCCCGTGTTCAGTGGATCTGAGGAAGGCAGCAACCACCTAGCTTTGGGATACCATATATACCTTTTACACCACCATTTTATCTGATATCTGTTACGTCACATCTTGGAAGACCTATTAGCGCTGAAAGTGACTGTGTTTTTTGTACATCTCCAACTGTATTCATAAACCAATACTTTAGATATGTTATACTAGATCAATAATCAAGACATTTTGTTTTTTTCTCTAATAAACCAAGGGGGTTATTTACGAAAGGCAAATCCAATTTGCACTACAAGTGCAAACTACAAGTGCAAAGTGCACTTGAAATTGCACTGAAAGTGCATTGGAAGTGCAGTCGCTGTAAATCTGAGGGAAGATCTAAAATGAGGGGAAGCTCTGCTGATTTTATCATCCAATCATGTGCAAGCAAAAATGCTGTTTTTTATTTTCCTTGCATGTCCCCTTCGGATCTACAGCGACTGCACTTCCAATGCACTTTCAGTCCAATTTCATGTGCACTTTGCACTTATAGTTTGCTCTTGTACTGCAAAGTGGATTTGCCTTTCATAAATAGCCCCCTAAAGGTTTGACCATCAAAAGAAATTGGTGAGGTTGTCTATGATGACAATCAACCAACTGCTTGTCGACTGCTGAAGGAAATGATAAAAAAAAAAGTGAAGGCACCTCCCTCTTTATATTCATTCAACATATATTAATAATATCACACAGAGAAGGAGCATTATAAGAATTATATAATTTGTGAAGCTATTAATGACCACAAGAGGGACACACTATCCCACAAAAGCTTCCATTTCAGCACATGCATGGCTCAGTGCAGGCTGTACTCTCCTATCACCCACTGTACCTAACTCTATTAAATACTGCTAATAGACGTTCATCCTCATCAATAGCAGAGCAGGGCAGATATGCCCAGAGACAGGGCCTATCTTGACTTTTATCACAATCATCCAAGAGATGCCAAACTGATTTTTAGCACTTAATAGTTGAGTTTTAGCTACAAAGGACACAAGAAATGAGAAAATACATATCTACAGTAACCCATCAAAAATCAGCTCTCATTGTTGTGAACATACCAAAACAATGAAACAGGAAATCTGATTGGTTGAGTCAAGCTGATGCTCTATGCACCTCTTTAACACAGATTTAACCTGCCTGGCGGTCTTCCCGAGTCTGACTCGGGGTTAGATTTTCCTGCTGCGAGCGGAAACCCCGAGTCAGACTCGGGCTTGCCTCGCTAGATCCACAGGCACAAGTTACTTACCTTGTCCCTGGATCCAGCGATGCCACCGCGCTGTGTGAGCGAGCGGGACCTCGCTCGATTCACACAGTGCCTCCGTGTGACGCCGATCTCCGTTCCCTGCGACGTTACGACGCACAGGGACGGAGAACGGCGCCAAATTCAAAAAAGTAAACAAACACCTTACATACAGTATACTGTAATCTTATAGATTACAGTACTGTATGTAAAAAAAACACACCCCCCTTGTCCCTAGTGGTCTGTCCTGTGTCATGCATGTCATTTTATATAATAAAAACGGTTCTTTCTGCCTGCAAACTGTAGATTGTCCATAGCAACCAAAAGTGTCCCTTTATGTCAAAAATAGTTTTAGATCAGCTAAAAAACAGCGATAATAAATTATAATCACTTGCAGAATTGTGCGATAGCGATTTGTGGGGAAATTCGTCATAAAAAAAAAAAAATAATGACAGCAACAATTCTGCAACTGAGCAAATTTCAGTGATTTTGATTTGATTACATTATTGAATAATTTTTATTATAATTATATTATTATTTGTTATAATTATTTATAATTATTTATTATATTATAATTTATAATTTTGTTTTTAAAAAAATGTCATACCTGGGATGAGTATTAGAATCTTGTTTGGTCAGATTTAAGTGAGTTATTTCTAAAAATTACAGACCTACAATATAAAACGCCAAATTTCCTTGCAAATAATGGTACCGCTTTTAGCATGTTTTTTCTGACAGAATCATACCGCCAGGGAGGTTAAAGGGGTATTAAACCCCAAACTGTAATATTTTGCAGCTTACCAATTATTTAGATGTGGTTAATACATCAGTTTTATTTTCTTTGTTTTTTGCCCCTTCTGTTTCAACTGGTGATCTGACCAGTAACACTTCTCCTGCCATAGGTGTGGGCACAGGGTGTGCCAGGTGTGCCTGGGCACACCATACTCACCCTGTTTTTTTGTGCAGATTCCCCTGATATTTCACCAAATGGAGCTCCTAAAAAAAATTGTCAAAAAATTTATCAAAAAAATAAAATTGTAAATTAAAAAAATAATAATAACTGTCCACTTCCCTACTGACACCAATCTCTGCCCTAATGACACCACCCACTGCTCTACTTACACATCAGTATACAGGCATACACACCACTTTTTAGTACACAATGGGGTTTACTTACTTTCACCGGAGAGTGCAAAATCAGGCTCACTTCTGCATAGAAACCAATCAGCTTCCAGGTTTTATTAGCAGGCTTAATTGAACAAGCTGGGGTTAGAAGCTCATTGGTTTATATGCAGAAGTGAGCCTGAATTTGCAGCTGGTATGCCTATATATAGACACAGGGGCGGACTGACCATTGGGACTCTCGGGCACTGCCCGAGGGCCCCATGCCACCAGGGGGCCCCATCAGGGTTGCCAGGCTCAATAAAACCAGGGACAGTATGTAAAAATCTGTGTTTTTTTTACATCTGTCCTTGATATGTCCGAAACCGACATGCTTGTAAAAATCCTGAGATTTTAGCTGCCCTGCCTCTGCACTGCTTCCTGGCGTGGTGGCCATCTGTAAGCCCAGGGGCCCCATAATCTTCTATTGCCCGGAAGCCCCATGAGTTGTCAGTCTATCCCTGTATAGACACATATATGTGTTTGAGCTTTGGGGTGCTCACCCTAATGCAATAGACTGTGCAATAGACTGTGCACACCTATGTCTCCTGTATTATACACTACTCTGGATGAGTGAGCGCAGGAGGCACAGCATACAGCAGCATTGTAAGTTTTGGGGGAAGGGTAGAATAAATGACTTAGAAAACTTGGATACACCAGCAGATCAAAGCCAAACTCCAACGCTAACACGTTATAATCAGACACAGCAAACAGTGTTTTTTCTTGTGGGATGAAAGTTTTTCACAACTAAAGAAAAGCTGATCATTTTAATTACCCCTGTCATGTAAACAGATACATTCTGCTGGAGAGCCTGAGCTTGTGAAAAACAACAGACTTGCTGACTGGGTCAGCAGATAGAAGAAAGAAAAAAGAAGAAAGAAAAGCCTAAAAAAGAAAACAAATTCAGCCATCACATATAAGAATTGGTAAACTGCAACATAATAAATGTTTCCTTTTGGGCTTAATACTGCTTTAAAGCTGAAGTCTGGGGCCTCGTACACACGACCAGCAAGAACCTTGCTGGGAAATATATTTTTGCCGAGGAAACCGGTCGTGTGTACATTTTCGTCGAGGAAACTGTTGAGAACCTCGTCGAGCCAAAAAGAGAGCAAGTTCTCTATTTCCTCGACGGGAGTCTGATTTGGCTCGTCGAGTTTCTGGTCGGGCCGGTTTTCGACGAGAAATTCAAACGTTTGTATGCTAAGAAACCCGCGCTTGCTCGGATTAAAGTAGGAGACGGGAGTAAAAGTAGCACTTGTAATGGAGATAACACATTTTTCAAGCTGTAACAGACTGAAAAGTGCAAATCGTCTCCTAACAAACTTTTACTTAACACGCAAACACATGAAGTTAGCAAAAGCAGCCCCAAGAGTTTATCCAGTGGAATCGAACTTTCCCTGCCGTTGTATGTGTAGTACGTCACCGCGTTTGAGAACGAGGAGACTTTGTCTTGACTGTGTGTACGCAAAGCAAGCTTGTCGAGTTCCTCGACAAGACTAACAAGGAACTCGACGAGGAAAACGATGTGTTTCGCCCAACGAGTTTCTCGGTCGTGTGTACGAGGCCTCATTATAATTGTTATTACATACTTACATTGGTCCAAGTTGGACTAAAGTAAGTTTTCATACCTTCTACCTGTGGTAGCTGAAATTCGCTGTAGTAGACACTGCTACTACATCGATAGCAGCGATCTTCCAGGTCCTGTGGTGAAAGGCTTCAATTAGAGAAAAGCTTGTATTCATAAAAAAAAGTGGTTTTTTTTTAATAGGCAGCAGTGCAGAATAAGCGCCCCCTTGTTGTCTAAAAAAAAAAAAAAAATGTAGGTACCGCTCATGTAGAGAAGTAAAGTCCAACTAGATCACTGTGAGTGCAGGCCGGAACAGGGAGCTCACCCTAGCTCCAAGCTGCAGCAATGTCAAAGGAAAAGATCCATAAGTTGCACATCAGGAAGCAGACCCATGTGCATCAAGTGAGATGAATGGCAGCCTCAGCCCAGACTTCAGCCTGGCCACACTCCCAACATGTTTCGCTCTGCCACTATGAGCTTAATCATGGGGACCCCTTGTGGTCACTATGCAGAAGGGCAGCCTCATGGCACAGGACCTGAAAGATTGCTGCTATCATTGTAGTAGCAGTGGTAGAAAATTAAGGGGCGGTGGGGGTGGCGCTGCTAAGCTAATTATATTTTATCTCTCTCTCTATATATATATACAACGATGTATCCTAGCCTAGGCCAAAATGGCCCAGGCCTAGGGCAGCACTTTGCAGGGGGGCAGCACAGAAAGAGTCCCTGCCGGCTTGTGCTACACTGTTAGTGTAATGCAAACTGCTTCTAATTTTGACTGTCCTATCATCCTGGACCACAAACCTTCATCACTGTGCTATATGTTTTTTTTTTTTTTGCTGCACCATTGGCATGGTTATATCTTCTTAGTCCTCTCTATAAAATTATCAGAAATTTGTGCTTAAAGTAGAACTATAGGCAACACTTTTTTTTTTTCATTTTGGATAGAGTAAGGGAGCTAGGGGCGGACTGACCATTGAGTCACTCGGGCACTGCCTGAGGGCCCCATGTCACTAGGGGGCCCCATCAGGGTTGCCAGGCTCAGTAAAACCAGAGACAGTATGTCAAAATCTGTGTTTTTTTTTACATCTGTCCCTGATATGTCCGAAACTGACATGCTTTTGATGTGAAAATCCAGAGATTTTAGCTGCCCCGCCTCTGCACTGCCTCATGGCGTGGTGGCTATCTGTAAGCCCGGGGGCCCCATAATCTTCTATTGCCCGGGGGCCCCATGAATTGTCAGTCCACCCCTGAAGGGAGCGTTATAGCCCCTGTCAGTTTATTTTTTACCCTCCCTGTCCCATTGCAGAGATTTTCCTTCACTTCCTGCCCCATAGCCAAACAGGAAGTGAGAGGAAATCTATGCCAACTAAGGGAATCCATTGCACCTCCAGGCCCTAAGAACTAGTATCCCCACTCGAAAATTTCCAGGGCAGGTCTAAAGCAGAAAGGGGGCGTGGCCTTGACAGGAAGGGGTGGCTTTATATTTAAATTAAGGGGTGCATGAGTTTAGTCAGACCTAGGGCAGCACAAAACCTAAATACACTACTGTCTATATATATATATATATATATATATATACATATATAGATAGATAGATAGATAGATAGATAGATAGATAGATAGATATAGAGAGAGAGAGAGAGAGAGAATATAATTAGCAGAGCAGTGCCACACCCACCACCCCTTAATTTCCTATCTCAGACTCTACCTTTGTAGTTGTCCTAGTGGAGGCAGCAGCTCCCAAAGTAATTACAAACAGCCATTTGCGTGAAACTACCCCAGTTTTTTTAGACACTATAGTAGCAGTGACTACTACATTGATTTTCGGGCATGCATAGTGATCGCTCAGATATGAACAATGCGTGGTTCAATTGTTCCAAGCTAGAATAATGTAACTATATAATAAAAATGATACCATGGCTTCAGATTTAAAGGGTGGCAATGCTTTGTTCCTGTCTCCTAATTGGTCTTCTGCATTGTTACCTACCCACATAGGCATCTATTGGGGACAACAACTGTTTTTTTTTTTAACACAGGTTACATAGACATGGTTTAGCGTGTTATTTGTGCAGTTTTTTGCTTAGTGAGCCAGTGATGTGATTTTTTATATTTTAGGCGATTGTTAAATTTTTTTTGGCAACAATGCACCTCTGAGGACAGGAGGCATAAAGGCAAAATGATTTGGATGTGCACGGCAAAGTAGAACACATGCATGTAGGTAAACATTCGCTCACACGTGTGAGCATACAATACACATGTATCTACCTGCTCTATAAGTTAGCCAATAAAGGGTATTGTTTAAAATCCAATTTTTATTATTAGAATTTTTTTGCATTATTTTTTTTTTTAAAGTAAATCGGCATCTCCATAATTTAAAAAGAAGCTATATTTAGTTATATTTAAATGAATATTGATAATGCCTTCAATCATTGCAGTATATAGCTAGAGGTATAGCTTGAACCTTAAGGGGAGATCTATTTTGTCCATATAGCAGCACCTAATTTGTTAGATCACACTGCCCCCTAGTGTTCACTCTGGACATAAGCTATGGCCCCCACAGGTCTGGACAGCCCACCAGACCCCTTCACCTACACTGGTGACAAAGACAAGGATGCTCTACCTCCACATGATACATTCTAAACATAAAACTTTCCCATTGTTTCCAACAGCAGAAATGTTTATCTATAACCTTCTAACAATTTAGTCTCAGCTTTTGAGGGTGATAAAGCTGGAAATACTTAAAATAGCCAATATCCTTTGCCAGACACTCACAATAACCCCTGTTATTATTTAGGTACTTATATAGTGCTGCGTAAATAGCGCTTTACATATACATTATACATTCACTACCCTCAAGGAGCTTACAATCTAAGGTCCCTAACCCACATAGGTATACTAGGTAGGTTCATACCCCCCCCCCCCCCGGCGCACCAGCCAATGGCTGCGCTGCTATCAATCATCCAAAGAAGAGCCGAGAAGAGACGAGAAGCCAGCGTGTTCACGACACAGGACTTTCGAGGGCTCAGGTAAGTAAACAGGGGTTCTGGGGGGGCGGTACCATCGGATGTTTTTTTACCTTAACCCCCTTAGCGGTATTCCCGAGCGTGACTCGGGGTTGTTTTTCAATGCAATTATCGGTAACCCCGAGTCACGCTCGGGGTAGATGTGCAGAGCCTGCAGCGTGCGCTGGCTTACCTTTTCCAGGCAGGGTTACTGTACTTACGATGCATCCCCGCTGTGTGAGCAAGCAGCGTCCTCCATTCGATTCAGACAGTGCCCGCGTGCCGCCAATCTCAGTTCCCTGCGACGTTACGACGCACGGGGGCGGAGACCGGCGGCAAATTCAAAAATGTAAACAAACACATTACATACAGTATACTGTAATCTTATAGATTACAGTACTGTATGTAAAAAATACACACCCCCCTTGTCCCTAGTGGTCTGCCCTGTATCCTGCATGTAGTTTTATATAATAAAAACATTTTTTTTGTGCCTGCAAACTGTATATTGTCCATAGCAACCAAAAGTGTCCCTTTATGTCAAAAGTGATTTTAGAGCAGCTAGAAAACAGCGATAATAAATTATAATCACTTGCAGAATTGAGCGATAGCGATTTGTGGGGAAATCCGTCATAAAAAAATAAAAGTAATGACAGCGACAATTCTGCGACTTTCAGTGATTTTGATTTGATTACATTATTGAATAATTATTTATAGTTATTTATTATATTATAATTTTATGATTTTGTGTTTCAAACTTTATCATACCCGGGATGCCTATTAGACTCTTGCTTGGTCAGATTTTAGAGAGTTATTCCTAAGAATTACAGGCCTACAGTATAAAACACAGAATTTCCATGCAAAATAATTGTCCCGCTTTTGGTACGTAATTCCAGACATAATAATACCACCAGGGAGGTTAATGCATAGGATGCATTAAGGTGAAAAAACATGAAGCTTTACAACCCCTTTAAATACACTAATACTTTGAAGTCAAACTCCAGCTAATATTTTATAAGCAATTCCCGCAAACAGTTTTTTATTTTTTTTATTTTGGGATAAACAATATACATAAATAAATAAAAGTTGACCCCCTGCTAGTGTTGAATGGTTTGTGACATCTCTGCACCTTATACATTCTGGTGGAGAGCTGGTTCATTTAAAAAACAACAGATTTACTGGCTGGATCACCAACTGAAAATAAAAGAAAGAAAGCCTAAAAATGAATCATTAGAAGAAAAAAGAAGTAAAGCCGAAAAACAAAAATAATGCAGCCATCACATCTAAGAACTGGTAAGCTGCACTATAATAAATCTTTGCTTTTGGCTTTTAGATCACTTTAAGGCATTAGAGGACATAAACACTACACTTTTCTTTTTACAGAAATAATGTTTGTTCTTTGGAAATTGTTTTAAGGTCATTGTCAGTTATATATATGTAGCATTCAGCAGATTTCTAATTTGATCATTTAAAATAACAATGGGAGTTGCAGCTACAATCACAATAGTATTGCTCAAGTGTGAAGATGTTCTAAAAAGATTTGTGTGTACTGTTTATTAATTTGACCAAATTTTACAAAAAATGGAATAGAAAATATCATGTATCAACTGAGAAAACAGGATTACCATGACATGTTTATATTTGAGCTAAGATTTGCAGAAATGATGTTGATCATATGCATTACAGCAGATGTTATTTCTTACTTTGTTAAGTCTAAAATTTCAATGAATTTATAAGCATCGCAAAAAAATTGGGGGAATTTTTTTCTTGAGTGAAATTTCTTTCTTAATATTCTCTACCACTTCATGTAATTTGGTGTCTATGGTGCTGCCCTCTATTGGGCAAATGAAAAACTAGCAGTTCTTAGTTTTTGGAAAAAAATATTATCAACAAGAGGGGTGAGGCCTCGTACACACGACTGAGGAACTCGTCGTAAATTAAACATTGTTTTTAAATATTATTTGCTCGAGGGATGATGGCGCTGCTATCCTGGTACTAGACTGTAACACACTAGATTATGGGCAAGTGATTAATCAAATCAAATAATTGGTGTTGGGTTCCTTCCTGTGGTTGAGCTCATATATGCAGCCACCATTAGGATATGAGGTCCCCCTTTTTATTGGTGTGCGGTAAATGCCCGCTAGGTCTCCTATTTGTATGTTGACCCTATGTCTCATCCAAAAACCAATAAAAACTGTTTACAAAGAGAAACGAGAATAAAAGTGCAAAAATGTGCAAGAAGTGCAATAGAAGAGGGATAGTCAGTACTTCTGTGTCCTTAATGACAATTAAAAGTGAAATTGGAAATGTCACTTCCAGTGGGATCTGTAAGTGTCCACCTCAAGTTCAAAATTGCCCAATTCTGTGAGCTGGAATAGTGTATTCCCTCATGTAGTAGAAAAAAGTGTGGTTTGTACACAAAAACTGTTATTTTTGGTAAAATGTGTACCTGTGACACAAATTAAGTGTGATATGCTTATTGCCTGTACCATGCACCAGGCATTAAATGTAATTAATGATGCTCAATAAAAATTAATGGTGATATAACTTAAAAAATATGACATAAAAAATATGACATAAAAAAATATGATTTCATCAACCATCAAACAATTAATTAAAGTGCTCCGTGCTAGTGATTCCTCTGTGAGAGTGAGTGCCAATCTGAGTCCCCTCAGATCGGATTTGACTGATAAAAATAAAAGTGTTGAAATATTCACATTGATTATGGATTCCTCAATTAGTGATTAAATTCAAGTGTTCAAAATTTATACAAAATATATTAATAATAAAAGTTAACTCTCGCCGTCTCCTATAAAAATTCAAAACAGACAAAAGACAGTATCTAAAGAAGCCGTGCAGTCCTCAATTCAGGCTAATTGTGCAGTATAATCCCCAGCTGGTGTATGCGGTAAATTCTTATCCTGCTGCAAATCACTTTCCCGTATCCCCTCTCTGGCGTGGCTGACGATTCCCCCCAATGTGTCCCCACTCACCGGACAGATGTCCCCTCAAGGGGGTGTAGAGCTTGTCTGAATTAGCTTCAGTGAGCTGTCAGATGGTTACCTCTCCTGTTGGGTTCGGTCTGGTGCGGGACGGCGTTTTCACCATATGCCGTATCTTTTCTCTTGGGGTGATTATCGTATAAAAAATAATAAAAAGAAATCCACATGGGGTAGTATGTTCAGTACTTGGTGATCAATTTTATTGCAAAAGGGATCAAACCAAGTACACAAGTGGTTAAAAATACCATAAAAACAATAAAAAAATTGTTAACAAACTGAAAATAAAAACCGTTTTGGGTAACGGTGGGTGTAGGACAACGTCCAGTGTTCCGCCTCGTTGTGCACTTTCCGGGTTCTGTGGAACAGTCCGGTGCGGTAGCCTTAGCACGTGTCGCCTTTGAAAAAGTCCTATTGACGAAACTAGTCAGGTGACTTAGCTTCTATCACGTCACACGCAAGCACGCACCGCCAGCAGACACTTCCGGGTACGGACCACAGAGCTGTGGAGCGCAAACAGCCACACGTGCTAAGGCTACCGCACCGGACTGTTCCACAGAACCCGGAAAGTGCACAACGAGGCGGAACACTGGACGTTGTCCTACACCCACCGTTACCCAAAACGGTTTTTATTTTCAGTTTGTTAACAATTTTTTTATTGTTTTTATGGTATTTTTAACCACTTGTGTACTTGGTTTGATCCCTTTTGCAATAAAATTGATCACCAAGTACTGAACATACTACCCCATGTGGATTTCTTTTTATTATTTTTTATACGATCATCACCCCAAGAGAAAAGATACGGCATATGGTGAAAACGCCGTCCCGCACCAGACCGAACCCAACAGGAGAGGTAACCATCTGACAGCTCACTGAAGCTAATTCAGACAAGCTCTACACCCCCTTGAGGGGACATCTGTCCGGTGAGTGGGGACACATTGGGGGGAATCGTCAGCCACGCCAGAGAGGGGATACGGGAAAGTGATTTGCAGCAGGATAAGAATTTACCGCATACACCAGCTGGGGATTATACTGCACAATTAGCCTGAATTGAGGACTGCACGGCTTCTTTAGATACTGTCTTTTGTCTGTTTTGAATTTTTATAGGAGACGGCGAGAGTTAACTTTTATTATTAATATATTTTGTATAAATTTTGAACACTTGAATTTAATCACTAATTGAGGAATCCATAATCAATGTGAATATTTCAACACTTTTATTTTTATCAGTCAAATCCGATCTGAGGGGACTCAGATTGGCACTCACTCTCACAGAGGAATCACTAGCACGGAGCACTTTAATTAATTGTTTGATGGTTGATGAAATCATATTTCCTGACGCATTCATGGCAGCACACACTGGGTTGTGACTCCGCCCCCACAACCTGACAGGATTGGTTAGCTATAAATCTGAAGGGGAGACACCCGGCATCATTCTCTTTTTTATCCTCACCTGACTAGGATGTGGACGTACAGCTATGCCTCCTACCGCTATCGCCCCAGCAGGTTCAGCCTCTCCTGTTTGGAAGTCCCCCCTGTACAGTCTCTAAATGAGCTTTATGGGGGGATCCCCGCTCTGGTGATCTCAGGGGCTAAAATCCCGGCAAATTCCTGGCATCTACAAGCTCTAAATGTGCTTAGAATCCGGCAGTGGGTCTCCCTCTTAATCAGGTAATTTTTTGCCTCTGCATCTTGTGTAACTTTAAACATTCGTTTTTTTTTCAGCTCTGCTGTTACCTTTTTTGTTGCAGGCTTGCTGGGCTGTATTGTCCCACGGCCCCCCCCGCTCACCGCGTCCCCCTGTCCGCTCTGGGCATGTCTGCAGCATTCTGATGATGCTGCAGGTCTCCCTCGCCCTCATCCAAGATGGCGACGGGACGCGCGCTACTGCGCATGCGCGATGACGTCATCAGCGCCGCGACGGCGGCGCCGAATTTAAAAAGGCAGAATTGTATTTTCCCTTGTTCCTGGCTTCTGCTCTGCCGTTTTCTCTGGGAATTTTTCCTCCAAGGTAAGCAGCTCCTCTCCCCTTCCAGGCTTCCTTCCTATTTATTCTACCCTTTCCTTTTATAATAACTCCTTTTTTGCCTTCACCAGCTCCCATTCTGCTGCTGTCTACTTCTCCATGGAACCCACTGCCCTAGCAGATCACTTCCAGCAAACTAGGTATGGAGGCCATCAGTAGCGTAAGTACTGAAGAGACAAAAGAGAGCCGGCCACTGAACACTGCCCTTTTTTTGCAGTCCCATCAGGCCCAGAGACGCAAGCCCACGACGCAGGGAAAGGTCCAGGCATGCGTCAACTAGGAGGTCCCACAGGAGTCGGTCAAGATCATCCTCCCGTTACCACCGATCAAGGCATAGCCGATCACGCCATAGCCGCTCCCGTCGCAGCCGGTCCCACCGCAGACGGTCTCCCTCAACGCACCGTGAACATTACCATGCCCGTCCTGCAGCAAACGCTTGCTGGGTATGCGGTGCTACGGCAATGCCAGGGAAACTAGCCTGTCACTCCTGCTTCAATGAAGCAACAAAAGAAAGGGAGACGGATGCTGGAGTCGCTTCTGATCGCACAAGAGAACCTGCGCAGGAAGCAGCCTGGTCCATGACCCCTCTGGCCTGCGATGAACCCACCCCGGGGACTTCTTCAGCCTTCAGTCCGTATGCCCAGCAGGCAGGAACCTTTCTCGATCAAGAGGAGCATGACATGTTGTCAGGCTTTGATTTTGGCCTGGTCGAACCCTTTGCACGTTCGGTTAAGGAGGCCATAGGCTGGGAAGAACCTGTGGCGGAACCACCGAAGGTTGGAAAATACTTCCCAGAATTAAGGAGGGACCCTGAACTGTTCCCCTTCATTGAGGAATTGGAGGACCTCATCAAGGACGAATGGGAAAAACCAGATAAGCGGCCTGGTATGTCCAATAAACTCGCTAAGCTGTATCCTCTGAAGGAGTCTAAAATCTCTTCCCTCATCAACGCTCCCATCGTTGATTCATCCCTAATGCGGCTCGCCAGGCATGTCACCCTGCCTATAGAAGACGCAGTCTCGTTCCGAGATGTTCTCGATCGCAAGATCGACTTGGAGCTAAAGAAAGCATACTCGTCGGCAGGGGGTGCTTGCAGACCAGCTATTACCACTGCGGCTGTTGCCAGAGCCATTTCCACATGGGCAGCCCAGGCGGAGAGGGCCCTCCAAGAAGGTACGGACCAGGGGAAGGTGATATCCTCCTTACAGGAAATCAGACTGGCAGGCGATTTTGTGGCAGGAGCTTCAGTAGACGCTATTCGCTCCTCGGCTAGATCCATGCTAGCCTCTGTGATGGCCCGCAGAGCCCTATGGCTGAAACCCTGGGTCGCTGACACAGCATCAAAGTCCAATTGGTGCAAGATACCATACGATGGCACAAACTTATTTGGCGCTAAGTTAGACTCGGCGATCTCCAAGGTCACTGGAGGGAAGTCAGGGCTTATCCCCTCGGATAGGAGGCCCAAGCCTCAGAAGGGTCCCCCCTTCAGGCGAAACCTTCCTGACAGATACAGAGAGGCCAGAACCTATCGACCCAACAGGGACTTTAGGAGAGATTGGAGAAGCTGGAAGAATACTCGCCCTCCCTTTGCAAGGGCTCAGAATACCAAGGCCACCGCAGGTGACCAGCCAAAGTCCTTTTGAGGTTTTGCCTGCCCACCCAGCTCAGGTGGGCGCCAGGCTCAGGGCTTTTACACAAGTTTGGTCAGAGCACATAAAGGACCCATGGACTCTTTCCACGATCGATCAGGGTCACAAGTGGAGCTTTATGGGGACATTACCTCTCACCGTCTTCCAACCCACCAAAATTCCATCTTCTCTGGACAAGAGGAAGCTTCTCCTTCAATATGTTTCAGAACTTATCTTGAAGGGAGCAGTCGTGGAAGTCCCTTCGCACCAAAGAGGCAGGGGGTTTTATTCCCCTCTATTTTTGGTCCGAAAGAAATCAGGGGACCTTCGACCCGTTCTGGACCTCAAGCGACTCAACAGGAGAATTCAGTTAGAAGCTTTCAAAATGGAAAGTCTCCAGTCTATTCTTCTGGCAGTGAATCTAGAAGATTGGATGCTGTCGGTGGATCTTTCCGACGCCTACCTTCACGTGCCGATTCATCCTGCTTTCCAGAAGTTTCTTCGCTTTTCCATCAGCCATCATCACTTTCAATTCCGTTGCCTACCGTTCGGCATCTCTTCGGCACCCAGGACGTTCACAAAAGTCCTCCTACCTCTCATAGCACTCCTCAGGGAGAGGGGGCTCCGGGTGCATCACTATCTGGACGATATCCTGCTTTTAGCAGCGAGTCAGGAGACTCTGCTCCTCCAACGGGAGATCCTGATCTCTACCCTTCAGACTTTCGGCTGGCTGATAAATTGGCGGAAGAGCAGCCTACAACCTTCACAAGTAATGATATTCCTGGGAGCAGAGTTGGACACCAAACGGAACAGGGTACAGCTGCCCCTAGAGAAGGTGGAGCCTCTAGTTCGGAAGGTACGGAATCTACTGTCCTCCCAATTTGCGTCAGCCAGAAACTGCCTCAGTGTGCTAGGCTCAATGTCATCGACTATTCCCATGATACAGTGGTCCCAATGGAACATGAGAACCTTCCAGAACACCTTCCTAAGGCAATGGGACGGAGTTTCAATGCACCAACGCATCAGGATCCCCAGTCGAGTGAAGCTCACTCTTTTGTGGTGGACACATCCTCCCAACCTCAGGAGGTCCAGACCTATAACTCCTCCGAGTCCGGAGATCGTTACATCGGATGCCAGCGAGAAGGGCTGGGGGGCTCACTACCGGGACCAGACAGCCCAGGGACCATGGCACTTCCCTGCCAGGGGCACAGTTTCGAACATACTAGAGCTCCGAGCCGCGTTCCAGGCACTCTTAGCCTTCGCGCCTCTGTTGCAGGGGAAGACCGTTCTAATCCGGATGGACAACAAGGTGGCGGTAGCTTATGTCCAGAGACAGGGCGGTACCTGAAGCCACACTCTACTAGAGGAGGTTCACCCCATAATGGAATGGGCACAGGCTCACCTATTGGGCCTGAGAGCAGTTTACGTTCCAGCGGCACAGAACACGTTAGCCGACTTCCTGAGCAGGGAACTTTGCTCAAACAACGAGTGGTCCCTGAACCTCCGGGAATTCTCCATTCTGACGGAGACATGGGGGACCCCAGAGATCGACCTGGCAGCAACACCAGCGAATGCCAAATGCACAAGGTTTCTTTCCAGGGCACCCTTTCCGACAGCAGAGGGGACAGACTGCCTTCTTCATCCATGGAACTTCAATCTGGGATACATCTTTCCTCCAACTCCCTTGATAGCAAGGTTCCTATCCCGGCTCCGAGGGTCATCGGTCACAGTGATCGCGATAATACCATTCTGGCCAAGGAGACCGTGGTTTACGACTCTCCTGCAGCTCAATACCCGACCTCCAATCCACCTACCGGTCTCAGCAGATCTCCTTCACCAAGGTCAGCTCCTCCATCCGGCTCCAGACAGACTCCACTTGACAGCCTGGAGGTTGAGAGGGCTAGACTTAGGGAGCAGGGATGTTCCCAGGCAGTTATAGCAACCTTAATGCAGGCCAGGAAGGTCACCACGAACACTGTCTACACCAGAGTTTGGGAAAGATTCGCCCACTTGGCGCAAACCAAAGGTTGGAATCACGCCTCTCCGGATCCTTACCAAGTCCTGGAATTCCTGCAGACGGGAATTGACAAAGGCCTGAGCTCAAGCACCCTGAAGGTGCAGATCTCCGCTCTGTCTGCCAAAACGGGCACTAGATGGGCCCTGCACCCCTTAATAGTTCAGTTCATGAAAGCATGCATTAAAATCAGACCGCCCAGGAGACCGTCCTTCCCGGCTTGGGATCTCTCAGTGGTTCTGGAGGGGCTGTCCAATCCGCCCTTCTTTCCACTCAACTCAATCTCCTTATGGGACCTAACCCTAAAGTTGTCCTTCCTCATTGCCATTGCTTCGGCTAGGAGAGTGTCGGAGTTACAAGCTCTCATGTCAAAGGAGCCATACTTAGTTTTCCTGCCCGACAGGGTGGTACTGAGACCTTCGGATCGCTTCCTCCCCAAGGTTACTTCGGCCTTCCATTATGGCCAGGATATCGTCTTGCCATGCCTCTCTAACGAAGATGGTGATCCACATGCCTTGGACATTAAGTCTGTGATTTCCAACTACCTATCGGCCACTACCCACCTGCGGTCAACAGACTCCCTACTGATCATACCTCACGGAGCCCGACGAGGCCAGGCAGCCACCTCTCGGACCATCGCCTCTTGGCTAGTTAAGGCCATCGAGAAAGCATATTCCACTCAACGGCTGGAGATCCCAGAGGGCATCAAAGCGCATTCAACCAGGGCAGTGGCTACCTCTTGGGCAGCATATTGTGGAGTATCTTCGGAGACCATCTGCAGAGCAGCAACCTGGTCTTCCAGGCATACCTTTATCACCCACTACAGGGTTGACGCCGCTCTGTTGGCGACTTCTGAATTTGGCAGATCTATCTTCAGGGCCAATTCTTCGGCTCTATAAGAAATAAAATACTTTTGCATTGAACCCGCCCGACTAGCGAGTTATTTCCCAGTGTGTGCTGCCATGAATGCGTCAGGAAAACGGAAAATTGTATACTCACCTTTCCGTAATTTTCCTTTCCTGACGCATCTTCATGGCAGCACACAGCTGCCCACCCTGTTGTTCAATGATGATGATATTTACGGAGAATGATGCCGGGTGTCTCCCCTTCAGATTTATAGCTAACCAATCCTGTCAGGTTGTGGGGGCGGAGTCACAACCCAGTGTGTGCTGCCATGAAGATGCGTCAGGAAAGGAAAATTACGGAAAGGTGAGTATACAATTTTCCGTTTTTTTTATGTCATATTTTTTATGTCATATTTTTTAAGTTATATCACCATTAATTTTTATTGAGCATCATTAATTACATTTAATGCCTGGTGCATGGTACAGGCAATAAGCATATCACACTTAATTTGTGTCACAGGTACACATTTTACCAAAAATAACAGTTTTTGTGTACAAACCACACTTTTTTCTACTACATGAGGGAATACACTATTCCAGCTCACAGAATTGGGCAATTTTGAACTTGAGGTGGACACTTACAGATCCCACTGGAAGTGACATTTCCAATTTCACTTTTAATTGTCATTAAGGACACAGAAGTACTGACTATCCCTCTTCTATTGCACTTCTTGCACATTTTTGCACTTTTATTCTCGTTTCTCTTTGTAAACAGTTTTTATTGGTTTTTGGATGAGACATAGGGTCAACATACAAATAGGAGACCTAGCGGGCATTTACCGCACACCAATAAAAAAGGGGGACCTCATATCCTAATGGTGGCTGCATATATGAGCTCAACCACAGGAAGGAACCCAACACCAATTATTTGATTTGATTAATCACTTGCCCATAATATAGTGTGTTACAGTCTAGTACCAGGATAGCAGCGCCATCATCCCTCGAGCAAATAATATTTATATTCCTTAAACCCTCAGTTGAGGGTATCCACAGGGAGGCTGCAGCGTTTAAACATTTAGTCCTAGCGCGGAAATATTTAATTATTGGTTTATTAAACATTGCTTTTCTCGACGAGTTCCTTGTTAGGCTTGTCGAGAATCTTGACAAGCTTGCTTTGCGTACACACGGTCAAGACCAAATCTCCTCGTTCTCAAATGCGGTGACGTACAACACATACAATGGCTGGGGAAGTTTGATTCCACTGGCACAACCCTTGGGGCTGCTTTTGCTAATCTCATGTTACTGCGTGTTAAGTAAAAGTTTGGTAAGAGACGATTTGCACTTTTCAGACTGTTACAGCGTGACAAATGGGCTATCTCCATTACAAACGCTACTTTTACCGAAGGTGCGCTCCCGTCTCATACTTTATTCTGAGCACGTGCGGGTTTCAAAGCATACACACGAACGTGTTTCTTATCGAAAACCAGCCCGACGAGGAACATGACGAGGAAATTGAGACTCCCGTCGAGGAAAAAGAGAACTTGTTCTCTTTTTTTCTCGTCGAGTTTCTCGAAAGTTTTCTCGATGAAAAACATACACACGACCGTTTTCCTCGGCAAAAAAGCTCTGCCACCAAGTTTCTTGATGGATTCTGTCGAGGAAAACGGTCGTGTGTACGAGGCCTGAGGAAATCATCTGGAGTACGGTTTGAGTAGGTTTCATGAAGCCCTGCTCCATGAAAGCGTAATTTAGCACACAACCTCATTGAAGTCTATGGAAAGGGTATCTTGGTAGTTACATTCGGCTGTTTTCAAGGTTTTTATTTAAACAAAAGAACAAAACAGGAAGCGCCACCTAAGTGCAATATGCCAGCCAAGGTTTAATTTGATTAAAAATAATGCATTTACAAAACACAAGTTAAAAACAAGCTCATCTGTATCTACTGATGTGCGGTGCGGTCCGGTCTATGCTGCATCTGGATCCACGGGTCGGCAGGAGAGTGGAGATGTTTGTCCTGTGGCCACCAGGAAATCAGCCAGGTCCAGCGTGGAACGCAGACGATGACGTCACCGGCAGCGGAACCAAGGAAAGCACCAGATGGAAGGACGGGACTGGAAACACAAGGCTACGCTCTCGGAGACATCAGCTCCTTCTAATAGGAGACTATTAGGGTTGCACCGATACTGTTTTTATCGGCGATTACGATTAACGATACTTTCGGTCAAATACTCGCCAATACCGCAATTTTAACAGAAATGCGGTGTGATTTCAGTCTGAATTGCATGTGATTTCCCCCACTGCCCCTGTGTGTGTATGTATAGAAAGGGAAAAGTGCCATCTAGTGGGCAGTTTATATATTTTTTTAGCACTCACAATACATATCTGGCCACATGCAAAATAATCTACATAGGTGTCCCGGTCCACCAATGATAGCAAATCAAGGCTGCTGGAGGTGCTCACAAGACTGGGGGAGAAGTTCCTGGACAAAATGGGTATTGGATGAAAGTTACGTCAGCTTGGGGGCGGGCCGCCTCTACATCTCCTCCTGCCCTAAGAGCACCTCCAGCAGCCATGATTTGCTATCATCGGCGGACCGGAACATCTACTGTATGTAGATTATTTTGCATGTGTCCAGTCCAGATATGTACTGCAAGTTCTAATAAAATTTAAACTGCCCTCTAAACTGCACTTTTCCCTTTCTATACATACACACACAGGACCGGTGGGGGAAGTCGCATGTGATTTGGACAGGAATTGCACCACATTCCAGATCAAATTGCATGCGATTCTTTGCAGTGCAAATTGCACCCATTCATTTTGCATTGACGCAAATTGCACAGCAAAGTATCAGTTACAGTATTGGGAGCATTTGGGCGAGTACTGATACTCGCGCAAATACTTTTTTATCGGCGCATCCCTAGAGGCCCCACTGCCACTGGGGTCATGTACCTGCGCAAAAAATAAAAAAAAATACTGACGGTCTTTTCATGCGGCTTTAAATGCAACATTGAGAACATACATATTCTGAAAATAACATACTTGGGGGCTGACTTAAAGCTGTATGTGGTGCTACAGGACATTATCATTTTAAAAGGCAGTCTCAACAACAACATACACTTGATTTTTTTTCTTTTATGATTAGCTTGGCATATAGCATCATGCATTATTCATTGTAGTGTGACAGTAAAAATAAAAAATAAAATGGTGAAAAATGTGTGAGGTTTCCTTTAATATACCAACCAGACGTTTATCCAGGCATGCAGCCTACTGTAAGTGTAGTCGTGGGAAGGGGACTATTTACGCCCTAGGCCAGCTACTTGCACCCCCCTCCCCATGATGATACTATTATATCAAACTGCAAAAGCGACACAAGATGGTGCCTCTTGCACTGTTCAGTAAGGCTGGTTACGGGGGTGTTTTCTGAAAGCAGTGGGCCTATGTGCAAAATTATACTCCTCCTGGTTGTGAAAATGAAAGTGTGGCACATAAATATTGGGTGTGGTTCTCAATGTGCTGCAAATTGCCTGTGGCTTAAAGGGACGCAGAGTTTAGGTGTCAGTAGTAAGAGACGCAGAGTTGAGGGGTCAGTAGTGAGAGATGCAGAGTTCGGGGGTCAGTAGAAAAAGATGCAGAATTCAGGGGTCAGTAGTAAGAGATGCAGAATTAAGGGGTCAGTAGTAAGAGATGCAGAGTTCAGGGGTCAGTAGTAAGAGATGCAGAGTTCAGGGGTCAGTAGTAAGAGATGCAGAGTTCAGGGGTCAGAAGTAGGAGATGCAGAGTTCTGAAGTCAGTAGTAAGAGATGCAAAGTTCTGGGGTCAGTAGTAAGAGATGCAGAGTTCAGGGGTCAGTAGTAAGAGATGCAGAGTTCGGGGGTCAGTAGAATAAGATGCAGAATTTAGGGGTCAGTAGTAAGAGATGCAGAGTTCAGGGATGAGTAGTAGGAGATACAGAGTTCAGGGGTCAGTAGTAAGACATGCAGAGTTCAGGGGTCAGTAGTAAGAGATGCAGAGTTCAGGGGTTAGTAGTAAGAGATGCAGATTTCAGGGGTCAGTAGTAGGAGATGCAGAGTTCAGGGGTCAGTAGTAAGAGATGCAGAGTTGAGGGGGTCAGTAGTAAGATATGCAGAGTTCAGGGGTAAGTAGTCAGAGATGCAGAGTTCAGGGGTCAGTAGTAAGAGATGCAGAGTTCAGGGGTCAGTAGTAAGAGATGCAGAGTTCTGGGGTCAGTAGTAAGAGATGCAGAGTTCTGGGGTCAGTAGTAAGAGATGCAGAGTTTGGGGGTCAGTAGTAGGAGATGCAGAGTTTGGGGGTCAGTAGTAGGAGATGCAGAGTTCGGGGGTCAGTAGTAGGAGATGCAGAGTTCTGGGGTCAGTAGTAAGAGATGCAGAGTTCGGGGGTCAGTAGTAGGAGATGCAGAGTTCAGGGGTCAGTAGTAAGAGATGCAGAGTTTAGGGGTCAGTAGTAAGATATGCAGAGTTCAGGGTCAGTAGTAAGAGATGCAGAGTTCTGGGGTCAGTAGTAAGAGATGCAGAGTTCGGGGGTCAGTAGTAGGAGATGCAGAGTTCAGGGGTCCATAATATGTCAGATTTTAGGGGTCAGTAGTAAATGATGGTGGGGGAGGACATTTTTGAGAATTGTTATAGATAGGCAGGAATACCACTTTAATAAAAAATGAAAGAAGATACTAACCACATTGTTTAATAGGTCAGCAGACTAATACACTTCCAGTATGACAAGCATACTACCCCTGAGGCAGTATCAGGGGTAGGTGAGACAGTATGAGGGGTGGGTGAGGCAGTATGAGGGGTAAGTGTGGCAGTATATGGGGAGGGGAGGCAGTATGAGGGGAAGGTGAGGCAGTATGAGGGGTGGGGGAGGCAGTATGAGGGGTAAGTGGGGCAGTATAGGGGGAGGGGGAGGCAGTATGAGGGGAAAGTGAGGCAGTATGGGGAGTGGTGAGGCAGTATGGGGGGGAGATGAGGCTATATGGGCAGTGGGTGAGGCAGTATCAGGGGTAGGTGAGGCAGTATGAGAGGTGGGTGAAGCAGCATGGGCTGTAGTGAGGTGGGAAGACATTTTTACAGGTTCCAGCAGCAGGATATTCCGCTCACCTGAGCCCATCAGTGCCACTGGCCAGCCTGGATCATCTGTACAGAGCCTGTCTTGTGTCCCAGCTTCCTGCCTGCAGTCACTCCCTGGCCAGGTACACCGTGGCGTATCTAGGGTATGGCAGCCATGGCAAGTGCCATGGGTGCCATATCAAGGGGGCGCTGTTGAGTGGCTGGGCAGCAAGGCACTTACCAGGGTCCGAGGGTCTCTTCTTCCCTCATCCCGAGCATAGGTAGGATCTCCTTTTCAGCACCCATGCTAATGGACAATGGCAGCGCTATCCCTGATGTGTTCAGCCACAGCCCTCCCCTGTTCTCCCAGGCTTTCCCATTACATCTGGTCGGATTGAAGAAGGAGGAACATCAGTTTCTCCCTCTCCTCTGTGAAAACTGAGGCCTTAAGTGATTAAGATTTCATCACTTCCAGTATTGGTTCTGCATTTACCTGGCCTTGGAGGGCAGAGGAGGGATCAGGGGTCTAATAAACCCCAGATTTCTCCATAGAGAGGATATGTCACTACCCAAGGTATCACAAGGGATGATAAATATCACTAGTTTTGTTAGCACTTTTTTTTTTTGTTAAGGTTATCTGAAAGATGGGTTTCAAATGTTTCGACAGGGGCGCAGTTTCAGCGCTTGCAATAGTCGCTATTTTCACTAGATACGCCTCTGCAGGTACAGTGCCTTAAAAAAGTATTCATACCCTTTGAAATGTTCCACATTTTGTCATGTTACAACCAAAAATGTAAATATATTTTATTGGGATATATTTTAGTTAGGGGTATCAGAGTAAAGGGGGCCGAATAAAAATGCACGCCACACTTTCCACATATTTATTTGTAAAAATTTTGGAAAACAATTTATAATTTTCCTTCCACTTCACAATTATGTGCCACTTTGTGTTGGTCTATCACCTAAAATCACAATAAAAAACATTTACCTTTTTGGTTGTAACATGACAAAATGTGGAACATTTCAAGGGGTATGAATACTTTTTCAAGGAACTGTAGGTCCGATGGAAGAAGTTCCGTTCTTGCCCTCCTTCTCTGAATGTCGGGGCCTGGGGGTGGGGCAGGCACGTGATTGGTTGCTGGGACCGCCGATGTCCTAGCAACCAATCACATGTGTGCCCCGTCCCCAGGCCCCAACATTCAGAGAAGGAGGAGGGCAAGAACGAAGGAGGGGGAAGTCTGGGGACCACACTGCTGCTGCTGCTCAGCCTATATCATCTGACAGATCTGATTGCTGAGGCTGAGTCGCGGATGGGCACGGCTCCATGCAGCATCAGGGACTAACTGGGCATTTGGGCAGGGTGCTTTGTGGGAGTTCCTACCCTCCTACCCCCCCCTATCTAAGTCCCTGAGGTGGAAAGTAGGGAAACCAGCAGTCGTGACTTTGCCCTAGGTGACTGCCTAGTTTGTTTAGTAGTAGCGCTGTCCCTGGGTGTAGTGATGCTTATCTAGTCGTGCCGCCTGGGATAAGGTGACCAGATTTTTAAAATGAAATCCGGGGACATATTTTTTTTTTACTAGTAATGGTGGCAATCAGCGACTCTCTGCCCGACGCCGCCCACCTCACAGCCTGTCAAGTCTTACTCTCTGGGCCCCAGGCTACTACTGGATGGGGAGCGGAGGAAGATCACTCTGCCAGGGAAGGCAAGGAGATAAGCAGGCAGGCGGCTGGCCGGGACTTGAGCCAAGGCAGAAGAGCATGCAAGTGGAGCTGAATGGGCATGCACCCGAAACTGAAGAAATATTCCCTCCGCTCCGACCAGCACATGATCATCAGAAAGGGGCACAGATAATTGAAAAAATACACCCCCTAGGCTAGTAGAAGCGGCGGAGCGCGGGGGTGGGGGGGGCGGTGTAATTCAGAATTTTTGTTTTTTAATCTGCACTGACTGTCTTTGAAATTGCCCCAGCCCCTGTTCAAATCAAATCCGGGGACAAAACTGGGGACAGACTTGGTCCAGGGACAGTGTCCTCAATCTGGGGACTGTCCCCTGAAACCGGGGATGTCTGGTCACCCTAGCCTAGGAAGAGTAGTGAATGTGTGACCCCCTCCATACTTCCTACACTAGACCAGGTCACATCCCTTTTAACAGGGGGATACTTTGAGTGGGGGAGGGGAAGGCCTCCCGTGTTTCGGAAACCAAAACAAAACTAAAGCCCCTCCCCCACTTTTGGTGTGGTAATATGAGCGGACTTATAGTGAAATCTACAAGCCTCCTTTATAATAAGGGGACAATGAGCTATTGGCCCTCTTCCCAGGGGTATGATTATACATTAGTACCCCTTATCCATTCCCACAAGGAGTTTAAAGTCAATCTACACATACACATCTTAAAAATTGAAATAAAACACACACACATAAAAATAATTGTTTTATTAAAACCCCCCCCCCCCCCCAATGTAATGTCACATCAATCACGACATCTAGAGATGTAATTCTCATCACTCATTATGATGAGCCATCAGTAAATGACAGGTTCCCCAGCTGGGATAATAGAAATAGATAGGTGATCCTGGGTCACATCATTGGTCACCTGGGATTTCTGACTTTCAGGCTTCTTTTGACACCGATTTTGCTGGTGGTTTTGTACTTTTTCCTTTTTTTTTTTCTTCAAAAGACGAAGAAGTGATCCAAACAAAAGGCAGCTACCAGAACAGATTGGCAACTAAAATGTTGCTGTTTCTTTGAGTGACCCAAAACTTAGAAATTTTTTATTATCGACATAAAATAAACCCCCTAAAAAAAAAACAAAAAAAAACAACCTCTCCTGAAACAAATGTTTTCTTTCTTTATAGAGGAGTCTCGCAGTAAAAAAAAAAAAAAAAATCTCCAAAAGAAATTAAGTTCCCTTTTACATCTGAACTCGCAGAGTTCCCTTACACTGTAAGGGGGACTCTGATGTAAGGGAGAACTCTGGGGACTCTGACATAAGGGATGCTCTGGAACCCTGATTTAAATGGGAACACTGAGAACTCTAAAGCACGGATAAGACTCTGATGTAAGGGGGAACACTGTGGCCTCTGGTGTAAAGGGGGACTGTGATATAAAGGGTGCTCTGAGAACCCTGATTTACCTTGGTGTACTCCAGGAGAGAGAAAGGGGGAGGAGACTTCAGTCACAGACAGGGATGGATGGTGAGCTCACTCACCCCTTGGCAGTCAGCACCTCTCATCCAGATGTATTTGAAGCAAAATTTTATTGAAAGTTGACAAAATAACAAGGTGACATAATAATATACATCAAATGTAAATTATAATATATAATATATAGTCAGTTTACAAATGTTAATAAGCAAAGTAAATCAATTAAAATTAAAAAAAGAGAAGACACATTAGGGTTGATTTACTAAAGGCAAATAGACTGTGAACTCTGCAAGGGCGGTTGCTCCAGAGCTTAGTAAATGAGCAGAAGCTCTGTTGACTTTCATCATCCAATCATGTGCAAGCAAAAATGCTTTTTTGTTATTTTCCTTGCACGTGAATGAGTATTCTTTGCAAAGTGAAGTGTTACCTCATTTACTAAGCTCTGAATTAATTGCACTTGCAAAGTGCAACTGCACTTTTTAATATGCACAGTCTAGTTTCCTTTAGTAAATCAACCCCATAGTTTCTTAATTTGCTGGGAGAGTATATATAGGGCAGGGGCGGACTGGCCATTCGGGCACTTGGGTATTGCCCGAGAACCCCATGCAACTAGGGGGTCCCATTAGGGTTGCCAGCCTCAGTAAAACCAGAGACAGTATGTAAAAATCTGTTTTTTTTTTACATCTGTCCCTGAAATGTCCCTTACCGACATCCTTTTGGTCTAAAAATCCTAAGATAATAGCTGCCCCGCCTCTCCAGTACCTTGTCAGTGTGTGTATGTATAGTGTGTGTGCGTGTGCGCGTGTGTGCATGCTGTGTGTCTGTGTACTGTGTGTCTGTATGTGTATTCTGTGTGTATGTATACTGTGTGTGTATATTGTGTGTCTGTGTACTGTGTGTCTGTATGTGTATTCTGTGTGTATGTATACTGTGTGTGTATATTGTGTGTCTGTGTACTGTGTGTCTGTATGTGTATTCTGTGTGTATGTATACTGTGTGTGTATATTGTGTGTCTGTGTACTGTGTGTCTGTATGTGTATTCTGTGTGTATGTATACTGTGTGTGTATATTGTGTGTCTGTGTACTGTGTGTCTGTATGTGTATTCTGTGTGTATGTATACTGTGTGTGTATACTGTGTGTGTGTCTGTGTGCGTATACTGTGTATGTATAGTGTATGTGTGTGTGTGTATACAGTACTGTGTGGCCCCATAATCTATTGCCCAGGGGCTCCATAATCTCCTATTGCTGGGGGGCCCCATAATCTCCTATTGCCCGGGATCCCCATAATCTCCTATTGCCCGAGGGGCCCCCTTGAGTTGTCAGGGCGCCCCTGATATATGGTAATGTAGAGGTTGCAGAGAACGGGAAAAGGGGGGGGGGTAGCAGGGGGTTATGCATAGCTAAATGATAACATATAAGGTATAATATAAAAGAAACAAGTAAGGATATGGCCTATTAATGAAGAGTATTATGTTTAGTGTTGTAAGGACATTTGAAAGTTTCCTTGGTAAAGGAAAAGGAGTGAGATGTATTTGCTTTTGCAAATTCATCAGAATGGGTGAAAAGCCATTAGTGTTTCCACATCTTATGAAATTTTGCAGTAATTTCTTTCTGCATTGCTAGAGTTTCCTCCATTTTTTATATAGTATTGACCTTTGCCAACCAGTCCTTGACTGTTGGGACATACATGGATTTCCAATAAATTGGGGTGAGGGCCTTAGCTGCGTTTAGGAGATGCCTAGTAAGCGATCTGTTGTATTTCCCGAGGTAGTGAGAATTTCTATGTAATAAGCAAGCTGCATTTAAGACCAGTAGTTTTTTTTTTTTTTTTTTTTTTTAGAAGACTAGGACTTACTTGACCAAAATACATTTTGGTTTTAAGGCAATAAATGAACCCAGATTTATTTAAAAACTGCATTTACTGTTATTTTACATTGGAGTCTACAAAGCATTGAAACAATGATCAGTGAATCATGGGTGCAATTCCCTGGCTCTTGTAGACACTTCCTTCAGCCCAGGTCCATACAGAGGCAGGGGTCTTTGGTTACAGCTGGAGAAGGTATCAGTGAACTACAAGTACAGTGACCTTAAAGCCTCGTACACACGATAGGTTAAACCGATGAAAACGGTCTAAAGGACCGTTTTTATCAGTTAAAACCGATCGTGTGTAGGCGCCATAGGTTATTTAACCTTAGGTTAAAAAAATGGCAACTTGCTTTAAAATTTAACCTATGGATGGTAACCGATAGGTCAAAACCGATCGTTAGTATGCAAAACCATTGATTAAAAACCCGCGCATGCTCAGAATCAAGTCGACGCATGCTTGGAAGCATTGAACTTTGTTTTTTTCAGCACGTCGTCGTGTTTACGTCACCGCGTTCTGACACGATCGGTTATTTAACCTATGGTGTGTACGCACGACGGACCATCAGTCAGCTTCATAGGTTAACCTAGGACAACTGTCCTTCTGACCGTTTTCATCGGATGGACTGATCGTGTGTACGAGGCTTAAGACACCTATGCTCCTGTAGCACCCTCCTAGGTGGGTGCTAGAATTAGTGTATTATAGTTTTTGGTTTCTCTACTTAACAGAGAGATAGTTGAGTACATTTTTTTGCTGACTGCTTAACAGAGAGCGGTGATCGGCTAATGTAATCTGATCTGTGTGTTCTGGTGCTGCTCATGCTGTCTTGAGTTTCTCTGTATCCAAGCAACTAAGGAAAGTTCTGGATAATAGGCAGAAACCATACAGATGGGAGCAGGGAAATTCATACAGCCCTGGCCAATTACAAGGGGCAGTGCCCCTATGCACAGGGCCGGATTCCAGACAAGGCCAACAAGGCCAGGCCTCGGGGCGGCAGTGGGTGCAGGGGCGGCACTGTGGCTGAGAGGAGAGGACACTTTCACTTTAATTTTGGGAGTTCCCCCTGTCATGCGGATGGTGAGAGGAGAGAAAACAGAGGGAAGAGGAGGTGAGATGGTTCTCGGCAGCAGCAACCCCCCTCCCGGTTCTCAATGTCATTTTGTCATTTTTGGCAGCAGCACCCCCCAATGCTCAATGTCATTTTTGGCAGCAACACCCCCCAGGTTCTCAGTAAAATTTTTGGCAGTACCAATCCCAGTCCCCCACCCCCCCTCCGCTTATCAATGCATCTCAGTATCCTGCCGAAAATTCCCCCGGCGGATAATGTCCCCCCTGTACTGTGTAGACGAGGGCGGCATTGAAGGACCCGGCCTTGGGGCGGCAAAGGGAGTAAATCCGGGCCTGCCTATGCATGCTGGGTGCCTAAATATAAATTCTAGGAGCACATGGATTTGGGGTCTTTCCTAGCAAAGGATTGCACCACCAGGGGGTGAGGCGCTGCCTCCCCTGGCACCTTCTGCCATGTGGTCTCAGGTGGGTGACCTGAGGGCTTGCATTGAGAGAATGTGCTGCCATGCAGCCTCAGGTGGGTGTCCAGAGGGCCTGAAGTTAGTGAGAGTGACCCTGGTTCTGCAGAGAGCTGGCTAAAGGGGCTGTCTATTCAAGATCTGGTCTGGTATCACTGGTATAGAGTGTCGCTGGAGACTACCAGCTGTCCCTGGACATTTTGTGAGTACAGACAACCTAAAGGATCTATAGACTTGTGCTTTTAACCCCTTCTGGTGTGCTATATAGTTTTTTTTTTATTTATTAAAATTTACTGTATTGCCTCCACGGAGAAACACTATGTGCTGTTTTTCTTTCATATTTGGATCTGATGCTTGATTGCTGACCTTCCTTTGGAGACCATTTATATCATTGCTGGATTTCCTCTTTTGGAGATACCCTTATGGGAATGCTGTTTATGACCTTATCTAACAGAGGGTCATATCTGTGAGGTGAGCGGCCATTACTACCATTGGTGGAGGTGTTTCTACTTATTTCCACGCTACAGCACCTGCATGATTCCTACTCATCACCAGTCACTTTAGAAAAGATTCTATTTGGACTTTCTATTATTGGACTTTTAAGCGCTGCACTATCTACTTTATATTTATGCTCAGGAATTTTATCAATTGAATCCCAGTGTTCAGCTGCTTGTTTTTTCACGTGTTTTATTGCGCTGATTATATTTTCTACTGTGCTATATAGTCAGCTGAGGGTCTGAGCAAGGAAACACTGGCTAGGGGTCTGAAGTGCTTGTTCAACTGTCGCCACTGCATAGGACTTTGCTCAGTTCTCCTACTTTTAGACTGCCAAACAGTCTGCCGTTCATGGCTTGTACCTGAGGAGCCTACTACTACTGAGGGACTTTCCTCACTTCTGAAACTAATTTGTGCTACTTTCAAGGAGAAGTCTGCTATCTGCTTTCAGAAAGGACTTCACCAGATGAGAGATCAGTTAGACAAATAAAACAACAAAAGCAAAACCCCTAGACTGGCCAATGAAGACAATGGTTGGAAGTGTGTGTGCACTTGGCTGTATGAATCCACCTTCTGCCTGGCTGCAAAGCAAAGGTGGGGAAGTCCAGGGCAAACTACCATCAGCTTTTCGAGGAGTGGCGTAACACTCCAATGAGAACTATGGGGATTATTTACTACAACTGGAGCATGCACAATCTGGTGCAATTCTGCATAGAAGCCAATCAGCTACCAGGTTGTATTGACTAAGCTTATGTGAACAAGCTGCAGTTAGAAGCTGATTGGCTACCATGCATAGCTGCACCAGATTCTGAGTGCTCCAGTTTTAGTAAATCTCCTCCTATGAGTCTGTCTGCTATGGTGTCAGATGTCAACTCATAGGTGTTTATAGAGAATATGTGATTGGGTATTCTTTGCAAAGTGAAGCTTTACATCATTTACTAATTTCTAGAGCAACCGCACTTTGCAAAGTGCACAGTCTCTTTGCCTTTAGTAAATTAACCCCATAGTTTTTTCATCCTGCAAATCAATAACATGGCTGTGCTAAATTAAAAAAATAAAATAAATGCACAGGGTGTATGTTTTCAGTAAGGTGGAAGGTGGTGGTGATTTGGGTGATTCACAGTGGCGTACTAAGTGGGGGGCGGGGTGCTATACACTGGGGGGTGTCAGGCTGGCCCCCCTATCCGACTAAAGCGGAGACAGTGGGTGGGTTTAGGCAGCAGCAGGCGCCCCCCTCCACGACTGAAGTGGAGACAGCAGGCGGGTTTAGGTAGCGGCAGGCACCCCCCCTCCGTGACTGAAGCGAAGACAGCAGGGCTGAGCAGGCAGTTGAGAGACAGCAGGCGGGTTTAGGCAGTGGCACGCAATGAAGACATGCAGAGAGAACCTGAGGTAGTGGCTTTGCGGGGGGAGGGGTGCGAGCCGCACCGGAGTGTGACACCTAACCCGTCGGATCCCCTTCTCTCCGTGGTCGCAGGTCTGATCAGTCTCAGCACAGCCGAGCAGAGTAAAGCCGCCTCCTCCTTTATGTCGACACAAGGGGAGGGGACCCAACCAGTCCACTAGTGCTGTGATTATCTGAGGTACATTATGGGACTGTGGGGGGGGGTCTGTATTGTTAGGGGGGTCTGCACTGTAGGGGTGGGTCTGTATTGTTAGGGGGTGGGTCTGTATTGGTAGGGGATGTGTATTGGTAGGGGGGTCTCTATTGTTAGGGGGTGGGGGGTCTGTATTGTTAGAGGGTGGGGGGTCTGTATTGTTAGGGGGTGCGTCTGTACTGTTAGGGGGGTCTGTACTGTTAGGGGGGTCCGTACTGCAGGGAGGGGGTCTGCACTGTAGGGGGGTCTGCACTGTAGGGGGTCTGTGTAACATGCAGGGGGTCCAGAACTGTTAGGGGGTGTTTGTGTAACATACAGGCGTCCATAGCTGTGGGGTTCAGAGGTGCAGGGTTCTGTGTAATGTAAGGGGGTTACAGAGGTACAAGGGCTGTATAATGTGAAGGGGTTCAGATGTGTGGGGTGCTGTGTAATGTAAAGGGGTCCAGGGGTGCTGTGTAATGTAAAGGGTCCAGAGGTACAAGGGCTGTGTAATATAAAGGGGTCCAGAGGTGTGGGGTGCTGTGTAATGTAAAGGGGTCCAGAGGTGCAGGGTACTGTGTAATGTAAAGGGGTCCAGAGGTGCAGGGGGCTGTGTAATGTAAAGGGGTCCAGAGGTGTGGGGTGCTGTGTAATGTAAAGAGGTCCAGAGGTGCAGGGTACTGTGTAATGTAAAGGGGTCCAGAGGTGCAGGGGGCTGTGTAATGTAAAGGGGTCCAGAGGTGTGGGGTGCTGTGTAATGTAAAGGGGTTCAGAGGTGCAGGGTGATGTGTAATGAAAAGGGGTCCAGAGGTGCGGGGTGCTTTGTAATGTAAAGGGGTCCAGAGATGCAGGGTGCTGTGTAATGTAAAAGGGTCCAGAGATGCAGGGTGCTGTGTAATGTAAAGGGGTACAGAGATGCCGGGTGTTGTGTAATGTAAAGGGGTTCAGAGGTGCAGTTGTGGAGAGGGGGTACACAGTAGTGACAAGATATTGATGGATACAGAGGTAATGCAGGGGGCACAGTGGGGTGTTTTTACATTTTAAGGTGGGGGGTGTCAGATATAGGATCCGCCGCGGGTGCCAAATGCTCTAGGTACGCACCCGGTGATTCATGTTACACTGCAAATATGGGTGTGGCATGAAACATGGCCCCATTCATTCTTATAGACTTTCCAGTACAAACCTATGCTCCAAAGGAGTGAATGAAAGTGCAGACCACAAGTACAGGCTTGTCTGGAAATGGGCAGCTTTACTTTAATTTTATTAAAGCAAAATTAAACCCATTGATTTAATGGTTTGCTAAACTAGTTACATTCAAGCCATGCCAAGAATGATAATTGACACAGTTGCTTGGGCTCTCAATTGAAGCAATGAAACTGATCACATGTGCATTATATAGCCCATTTCACACTGTGCGCTTTTGCCACACTTTTCCAGGGCCACAAAGCACATGAAAACTATTTCCCATTAAATTGTATGTAACTGTTCACATGTTCCATTGACTTATAATGGAAGGTGACTTTTTGGTGCAGTTTTTTAAAAGCGTAAGTCAATAGGAATGTATCAAAAGAGCATCAGAATTGCATCAGTGTAAAAAGGCCCTACGACAACTGCAGATCAAACAGAGGCTTCTTGGGCTGTAAAGGATAGGAGGGCTTAGTTCCAAATTAACTATTGTTGTCAATGTCTTTCCTCTGTGCTTTGATGCTAAAGCAACCTGCATCATCTGGCCAGCTTAAAAAAACCCACAGCTGCATATATTCATGTTTTCTTTACCCCCTCCATATTCTGTTCAGCCCCCAGCAGCCTAAGGGAATTCCAAGGTATGGAAGATCATGTGATTTGCGCCATAGCCCTAATGTCTATATATATATATATATATATATATATATATATATATATATATATATATATATATAAATATATATATATATATATATATATATATATATATATATATATTGGGCTATCAGTGGAATATAGAGCACCATTCCTCTGAAGAAGCTATACTTGTGAAACGTGTTAAAAAACAGGAGACCCCTGCTGGTGCCAAGAAGAATACTCCTCTGGACTATATGATACAGATATTACACACAGTAGTTGGTTGGTCATCTGCAGGGAGGTCTTCCCAGGGAGGGAATTGTAATTTTATTGAAAGAATGAATAAATCGTTTTTTTTCCCTCTTTTTAATGGTGGCAAACAAATAATGAAGTATATTTTATCACCTCTGCCAAGAGTAATTATACATCACCATAAAAACTCCAGTAAGCTATTTTAAACATTTGTAGTGGTCCACATCCCTATGTAGTCCTATGTAAGGGATTTTATTTTACTCCCAACTGCTGAACAGAAGGAATGAAGGAATAAATGAAAGGTAATTGTATATGTCTGTGGGTGTCTGTATTAAAATTAAACTTTTACTTTGTTTTGCAAGGGCAAACACAGCCAGTGAGCCAATGAGGAGAGAGCGGGGGCGGGGCTGAGCCATGGCTCTATGTGTATTCTAGATATGGGAGGGAGCATGTACCAGTGCCCCCATAGCAATTGGCTTGCTATTAGGGGCACTGGTCAAGGGGGAGGAGCCAGGAGTGCCGGTAGGGGACCCAAGAAGTGGAAGAAACTAGAGGAGTCTTTGTAGTGTAGATGTTCAGAATATTCAGCTAGCTCAACAAGGGCCAAGAGAGATTGCTGTGCAATGGCGACCAGCAATAGTGAATAGCATATGCAAAGTGTTTCCTCTTATTTTCATGTAAAGAGATGGGGTAACGATGTCTGCATGCAGTGTCTTTTGCAGGGTGGGCTTCTGCCCACTCACCAATCCTGATGGTACAAAGGCTCAAGTAAATATGATGTCCCAGAACAGGCTGTTGAAGAATCTGCAACCAGTGGAGGGTGTCTGGCTGTGCACCTGGCAACGCTGGGGTATAGTTGGGTCTGTACGGGTGATGATGAGAGCGACCCTCCAACAGTCACACAGAAAGACTCTCCATGCCGTGCAGGCCGAGGCGCCTGCTTGCATTCCCCAGAGTGGCCAAGTCCTTGCTCTCAGCTGAAGGCCATGGTCCAAGAGAGAGCTCCTCCCTGGACCAGGCTTTTTATGTCCTCACCCAGCATTCTTCTCTCTAGCAGCCAGCTGGAACTTCTAGTCTGCAGCAGCACTGGTTCCAATGTAAATCCTACCTCTCCGAACCACATATCCCACAATCCCCTGCTTTCAGTAGTGGTCTCTCTCTCTCTCAGACTTCAGGAAATTCTGACACAATGTCCAGGCTGAACAATAGAGGGAAACACGCTCACTGCAGTTATTGTTAAAGAATGTCCTACGATGACACAGGCAAGTTAGCCAGCACCTGGCTACATATGTATATGAAAAAGTTACAAAAATAAGTCACAATAAGTCGAGGGGAGTCGTCAGTATAACAATACATTTTCCAAACAATAATAAACAGACTTTGGCTGCTAACCCCTTAGTCAAAAAACATGATATTTAAGATCTGGATACTTATATGGCTGCGCATGGACTAGTGTTCTTTTCATCAGCCGCTTCTACAATCTTGTACATTATAGTATATGTATGGTGAAACTATATTGGGAGGCAGCAATGGTACCAGTGTGTTTGCGCATTCTTGGTCAAGATTTTAACATGTTCATGCTTTTAATGTGTTGATTTATACAGCATAATATTTTAAATTATTTTCCAGATGTGTCATATACTTCAATTAGATTTTTTTTTACCAAGGGATTGGCAGTCAAAGGGCTCTTTCACACGGAGCGGATCCGTATTGATCTGCTCCGTTAGCCCGTTTGGCACAGCGGGGATTCCTCCGTAAATCCCCGCTGAGCTGTCGGCGGACAGGGCGGTCCCCGCACACTGTGCAGAGACCACCCTGTTTTTGCTCTGCTCTCCCCTATGGGGAATCGGATGAATACGGACCGTGTGTCCGTATTCATCCGATCCGTTCCGCCAGACGGAAGAAAAATAGGGTTTTCTTCTGTCTGAAAAAGCAGAACTTTGCGGACGCGGATCGTTACGGACGTTAGCGGATGCATCATCCGCTAATGTCTGCAATCCCATAGGGATGCATTACAAGTCCGTAAACGGACTTGTAATAAACGGTCCGTTCGTCCGCACGTGTGAAAGGACCCAAAGTCTGTTTTTTGGGTAATTTGTATTTTATTTTACAAGGCTGTGGGGGAGGGTGCTTGGGTGAAATATCTCAACCTTGAGACAGAGAAAATAATTTAGTACACATATTTTTAAATTCCTTTCTCTGCAGCCTTAGCTCCACTGCAGATGAATGAACAGGAGACAGAGGCTCCTCCTGTTCATTCATAAACTGAAGCATTATAAACACAGTTTACTATGCTTTAATAATGAATGGACGTGGGAATGATCAGTACCGATCACTCATTGTGTTCATTAACTAAAGGAAAGTACCAGTAAATTACCAATTTACCGCCCCCTTTCCTCCGCTCTTCATCCTGAACCTTGTGTACCGACAGCAGCTAGCAGAAGAGGGGAGCCAGTGGCACAGGGGAAGGGGGGTAGGATGGCTGGCACACAAGGGGAAAACAGCAGTGGGAATCAGATGTGGGCTGGACAGGGAGTGGGTTTGGTGCGGTGGCAGGGAGGCAATTACACAAACGCGGCCTGGTGTGTCTATCCCTGCAGCAACTGAAAGCTGGCAGGACAGAGAGGTGGGAGAATCACCAGCTTTCAGCTGCTGCAGAGAGCTGCACAGGGCATCGTTCCTGTATTCCTCCCACTAATTCCCTTTTCTGTCTTGCCCACATGTATGTTTCTCCCTGCTGTCTGGCCCCCTCCCCCTGTGTGCCCAGGCCCCTAAACGAGGACCAGTGGCACCCACTTATTGACAGCCCTGTGTAGGGTATATTTTAAGTCAGGCAGGATTCAGGAGAGTGCTAAATACAGAGTAAAGGGTTCTGAAGTGCGTTATATACAGAGTACAGAGCTCTGGAGTGCATTAACTATAGAGTAAATGTTCTGGAGTGTGTTATGTACAGAGTGCAGGGTTTTAGAGTGCATTATGTACAGAGTGCAGTGTTTTGGAGTGTGTTATGCACAAGGTGCAGGGTTCTGCAATTACATATAGAGTGCAGGGTTTTTGAGTGTGTTCTGTACAGGGAGGTAGGTTCTGGAGTGTGTTATGTACAGAGTACAGGGTTGTAGATAGTGTTATGCACAGGGTGCAGGGTTCTGAAATTACATACAGAGTGCAGGGTTCTGGAGTGTGTTATGTACAGGGAGGTGAGTTCTGGAGTGCATTATGTACACACATCTCCTCTCTCCTCTGCCCTCATCTCCCCTCCCCAAAGCTCCACCATCTTCCACATGTTTACCTTTGTAAAAGCAGCCCCTTTCTGTAGCTGTCTCTTCTATCCACTGCAGACGCAGCTTCCTTATCCTTGTGCACTAGGTATTTTCAGCTCCTGAACTCTCTGAGCAGGAAGGAGATATGGATTAGGGTGCAGCTCACCCCTCCTCCCTCCTCTCCTTGAACACACTGCAGTTAACCAGTGCAGCACTTGTCCTGACTTTCAGTGCAGAGCAGGGAGACTGTTGAAGGAGCCGAGAGCTGTTACTTTTACTTTCAACTACTTTCAACTACAGTGTTTAAGTGAAAGTGGCAAGCTGCCGGCGAGTGCGGGGTTAACCCAGGCTGCAAAAACCCTGGGGGAGGGGAATAGACCACTGATCCTGACCCTTTGCAACTTTGTCCTGACCAGCAATGTATAAATTACCAGTTCTTTCCTTATACACTGTTTTAACAGAGGGGCAGGTCTGGGTAGCAGTCCCGCCCATACCCGACATCACACTTTGGATTTGACAGCTAAAGTCTCTCATCAGGGCTGCACACTGCACATCCAGATGGGTTCCCAGCCAATCCCTGGCTGTGCTGGATGTCCACACTGCTGCAGGTCCTATTGAGCCAGAACTTAAAATGTAATCAATAGAATTATGCGGGACAAAGCCCTTGTAAACGGGACAGCAGGACAGAGGTGTGAATGCGGGACAGTCCCGCCGAATCCAGGACTGTTGGGAGGTATTCATTTGTGAGATATAAATGTATGGTGTGCCATGTAGGATTACAATGTCTGATATATGGCATGTTTTATATGTATTACATTCATCTTTATGGAAGGAGTGCTTCATTGTAAGCTGTACCAAAGATGCAGAAAGAATGCCTTTTTAATGCTGCCACACCTATATTCCTTAATGTGAATTTAGCCTTTGGGCGTATTCAGTTATGCATTCAGATGTATTCATTTTTTAAACAATTTACCATTTCAAAAAGGCCATTTAGAAAATCCTGCTTAAGTGACATAATGTTACAATGGTTTTAATTTACTAAAGGCAAATCCACTTTGCACTAAAGTGCACTTGGAAGTGCAGTCGCTGTAGATCTGAAGGGGACAAGGAAAATAAAAAACAGCATTTTAGCTTGCACATGTTTGGATGATAAAATCAGCAGAGCTTCCCCTCATTTCAGATCTTCCTCTCAGATCTACAGCGACTGCACTTGCAGTGCACTTGTAGTGCAGAGTGGATTTCCCTTTGGTAAATCAACCCCAATGTGTCCTTCAGCTTTGGTGTTAAATTTTGTAGTGTGCTCCTAAACTCCTGCATTTACTAGTTTAGATGTACATTCCATAGCATACAGTGCTAACCAATCTTTGTTATGCTCACTGTGGCACCATATTTTTTACATTTTGTTAGCCATTTTCACAAAATTATCAGCTAAATAAAAGCTATATTTGACCACGCCCTTGTGATATGAGGGTATAATTCAATGCTCGATTCAGTTTTTTCATTGAAAATCTTAAAATACTATCCAGACGACAACCCTATTCACACATTACACTATGCCAAACGCTTAACCTTTTTGCTGCCAGAGTTGTTTTTGCATCCTTTGCACATATGTTTAAAAAAAAAAAGTTTAAGCCTGAAGATTACATCAAATCCCCAAACATTTCTTAATCTCTTATGCCGCGTACACACGATCGTGTGTAGGCTCCAGAGCATTTTTCTTGACTTGAAAAATAGCCATTAAAAAATTAGAACTTGCTCTATTTTTTCTCGTTGTTTTTCACGTCGCGAAAAACGGTCATGTGTAGGCTTTAACGACTGGGAAAAAAACATGCATGCTCAGAGGCAGGTTATAAAAAGGGAAATTTGCATAATCAGCCCAAAGGGTGGCGCCAATCGAATGGAACTTCCCCTTTATAGTGCTGTCGTACGTGTTTTACGTCACCACGCTTTGCTGGAGCATTTTTTTTTCACGATCGTGTGTATGCAAGGCAGGCTTGACAAGAATCACATCGAGAAAAACTTAGTTTTTTTCCATGACATGAAAAATAGTCGTGTGTACGCGGCTTAAGTCTTTTGACTAAAATGGCATTTTAGTTTTAGTCGTATTTTAGTCATCTCAATTATTTTTGTTTTAGTCGACTAAAATGGTATTAAGTTAGTCGAAATTAACACTGGTATATAAACAGGTCATACAACCACTTTAACTGCTTGCCGACCAGCCGCCGCAGTTCTACGGCGGCAGGTCGGCTCCCCTGCGCGAGAGCTCGTAGCTCTACGTCGGCTCTCGAAGCGGCCACTGTCAGTCCACCCCCCCTACAGTTAGAACACACCCAGGGAACATACTTAACCCCTTCCCTGCCCCTAGTGTTAACCCGTTCACTGCCAGTGGCATTTTTATAGTAATCCAATGCATTTTTATAGCACTGGTCGCTATAAAAATGGCAATGGTCCCAAAAATGTGTTAAAAGTGTCCGAAGTGTCCGCCATAATGTCGCAGTACCGAAAAAAATCGCTGATCGCCGCCATTACTAGTAAAAAAAAAATATTAATAAAAATGCCATAAAAATACCCCCTATTTTGTAAACGCTATAACTTTTGCGCAAACCAATCAATAAATGCTTATTGCGATTTTTAAAAAAAAAAAATATGTAGAAGAATACGTATCGGCCTAAACTGAGGAATTTTTTTTTTTATATATTTTTGGGGGACATTCATTATAGCAAAAAGTAAAAAATATAGTTTTTTTTTCAAAATGGTCGCTCTCTTTTTGTATATAGCGCAAAAACTAAAAACCGCAGAGGTGATCAAACACCACCAAAAGAAAGCTCTATTTGTGGGGAAAAAAGGATGCCAATTTTGTTTGGGAGCCACGTCGCACGACCGCGCAATTGTCAGTTAAAGCGACGCAGTGCCGAATCGCAAAAAAAGTGCTCTGGTCTTTGACCAGCAATATGGTCCGGGGGTTAAGTGGTTACAGTAAATGTGTCCTTTGTGTACCACTAGAGGGAGTTATCATGTTGACGTGGTTATTTTGCATGCTTGGCTGTTTCCAGCTGCTTTCCAATAACAGTGACTCATCAAAATGTTAGTACTTAGTATAGATGATGCTGAAACATCAGATACTGGAAAACCCCTTTATTCAGCCACAGGCTCTACAACATGCACATTACAGCAAAGCAGGAGATAGAAACAGGAAATAGCCTACTATATCAGAGAACAACACAAGGTAATAATTTAGAGGGTATAGCTCCCCCTAGTGGTACACAGCATAACAGTGTCAAGGATACTATTGGACATTGCAATAACTTTTCTTTTACTCTAAGCAGTGCACCATTCTGTATCATCCTCCTGATAGTAGCAGATACCCCACTCACTTTGCAATGTCTCACCAATGCATTGACACAACATGTATAACTTACAGTGAACAATTAATGTGCGTGTACGTGTATGTGCATGTGTGTGCCAGTATTACCTTAAAGCAGTTATTTATTGATTTTTCTGAAATATCTAGATGATATCTTTTCCAGTTAAAGATTTGAGTGTGGTCCCTAAGAGCATAAAGAAGTTATGTCAGGTTTAGCAGACCATCGATTAAAAGAAAATTCATATATGCAGTTTGTTTATTCCCAAATCACATAATTACACAGCACACGTTTACAGCTTACCCAGCAGACAGGGGATTGTAGCTGTGACGCACACAGCCTTGGCTTTGCTTTTATCTATCATGGATATCTCTCTGATAATACGTGTTCTAATTACATCATTTGAAGCCAGTGCAATATTCTCATCCCTGCACACAGCCATTACCCGGGGAGTGACTCTGGAATAGGCAGTGTCCCCTAATATATCATGTCATTTGTGTGATTTAGGGATATCATTAAAGAAAAAAAATGTTATAATAAACGTAAATAACACTGTGTTTTTCCTAAACTGACAAGTTTAATGTGGTTTTCAGTGGTGGATTTTGGGTAAACAATTGCGCTAGTTCAGAGTTTGAGAACGCCAATTTTGTTTCTGTTCTTATTTCTCTTTACATGCTGAAAAGAGTTTTGCATTCTATGAAATATATGGTCACCATCAGAATGGAGCGAATGAAAATCTTCAGCAATATGGCTGCCATGTTCACATATCTGAAGTACTAATGCAGAATTTTTTTTTAACCTCCCTAGCGGTATGATTATTTCAGATTTTAGGTGCTGAAAGCGGTACCATTATTTGCAAGGAAATTTGGCGTTTTATACTGTAGGCCTGTAATTTTTAGGAATAAATTGCTTAAATCTGACCAAACAAGAGTCTAGTAGGCATCCCGGGTATGATTTTTTTTTTAAAACAAAATTATAAATTTTAATATAATAAATAATTATAAATAAATATAACAAATAATAATATAATTATAATAAAAAATATTCAATAATGTAATCAACTCAAAATCACAGAAATTTGCTCAGTTGCAGAATTGTCGCTGTCATAATTTTTTTTTTTATGACGAATTTCCCCACAAATCGCTATCGCTCAATTCTGCAAGTGATTATAATTTATTATCGCTGTTTTCTAGCTGCTCTGAAACCATTTTTGACATAAAGGGACACTTTTGGTTGCTATGGAAAATCTACAGTTTGCAGGCAGAAAGAACAGTTTTTATTATATAAAAGTACATGTAGGGCACTGGGCAGACCACTAGGGACAAGGGGGGTGTGTATTTTTTACATACAGTACTGTACAGTATACTGTATGTATAGTGTTTGTTTACCTTTTTGAAATTGGGGCTGTTCTCCGCCCCTGTGCGTCGTAATGTCGCAGGGAACGGAGATCGGCGGCACACAGAGGCACTGTGTGAATCGAGCGAGCACCCGCTCGCTCACACAGCGCGGTGGCATCGCCGGATCCAGGGACAAGGTAAGTAAACACTGCCTGTGGATTCAGCGAGGCGAGCCCGAGTCTAATTCGGGGTTACCGATCGCAGCACAAAAATGTAACCCCGAGTCAGACTCGGGAATACCGCCAGGGGGGTTAAAGGCTAAGTTCATCTTTAATAGAAAAAAAAGGGCTCTGCAGTCATGAAGCTCCAGTAGGTTTTAAAAACTGTGCAGCTTTGATAAGATAAGATTTATTGTCATTATAGAAACAAATTCATGTGTAAATACCTAGTACACATGACCGGGATTCCCGGCGGGAAAAGGTCCGTCGGAAATCCCGAGGGGAAAACCAAGAACCTGCTCTCTACTTTTCCCCCGTATAGACGATCGGTTTTCCCGTTGGGAAATGAGAGCTTTTCGTCTGGAATTCATCGGGAATGCTCCATCTGAGTTTTTCCCCACAGGAAAACGGCCAAAAATGCTTTCTGCTACACATGGCCAGGTTTTCTGACAGGAAAAAGTAAATCGGGAAAAAGAGAGCTGGATTTCTTTTTTTGTCCGGCGGGTTTGGCAGTTTTCCCATCAGAAAAATTGCAAGGGAGCATACACAGGGCCGGGATTCCCGGCCAGAAGCTCTCCTCGCAGTTTTCCCATTGTGTATTGGGGCATAAGAGGTTGTAAAACGCCTATTCATTTTAGTGACAAACCAGTAAGCCAGGGGTATCCAAACTTTCTACAAAGGGCCAGTTTATTATCCTTCAGTCTTTAGAGGGGCTGGACTGTGGCCAGTAGGAATAGAAAATAGGAGTAGAAAATGTCCTGGCATCATTAACAATGCCCCATCATTGGTGTCAGTGAGAGGAATATTGTCCCATCATTGGTGTTAGTGAGAGGAATAGTACCCCATCATTGGTGTCAGTAAAAGGAACAATGCCCTAGGATTGGTGTCAGTGGGAGGAAAAGTGTCCCATCATTGGTGTCAGTAGGAGGAATATTGTCCCATCATTGGTGTCAGTGGGAGGAATAGGGCGCCATCATTGGTGTCAGTGGGAGGAATCATGCCCCATCATTGATGTCAGTGAGAGCAATAGTGCCTCACCATTAGTATCAGTGAGAGGAATCGTGACCCATCATTGGTGTCAGTGGAAGGAATAGTGCCCCATTATTGGTGTCAGTGAGAGGAATAATTCCCCATTATTGGTGTCAGTGGGAGGAAGAGTGCAGACAATTCTTTCACCGCTCCAGGTGAGCCTCGTGGATCATCAAGGGTCGTTGAACCACCAGGGTGCCGGCAATGCTGATTGTAGCACATAGACGAAAAAAACTCTGGACAGCCGCACTCCAAAATGACTTAAAATAAAGTTGGTCTTTTATTGTAAAAAGTACATGCAGACACTGCAAACAACGAGTACAGAAAGGGAGGAAGAGTGACCCATCACTGGTGTCAGTGGAATAAATAGTGCCCTATGATTGGTGTCAGTGGGAGGATTATTGTTCCATCATTGGTATCAGAAGGAGTAATAGTGTCCCATCATTGATGTCAGTGAGAAGTATAGTGACCCATCATTGGTGTCAGTGGAAGGAATAGTGCCCTATGATTGGTGCCAGTGGGAGGATAAGTGCCCCATCATTGGTGTCAGCAGGAGGGAGAGGACTCCATCATTGGATTTCATTGAGAGGTTTACTGCCCCATTATTGGTGTCAGAGAAAGATATAGTGTCACATCATTGGCGTCAGTGGGAGGAATAGTGACTCATCATTGGTGTCAGTGAGAGATATAGTGCCACATCATTGGTGTCAGTGGGAGGAATAGTACCCCAAGGACCAGTTAAAGGCAGTCAAAGGGCCACATTTGGGCTTCCAGGCTTCAGTTTAGAGACCACTACTGTAAGCCTTTTGGCCCCTGGAAGTCTGGCTACCCCCCCCCCCCCCAGTTAGCAACAAGTCTAAGGACACACACAACTTGGAGTGGGACCTGATGAGAGCTCATACACACACAGGTGCCACTTTAGTACCTGGCTTGCTACAGGGGCCTCTCACATCGTTGGAGACTGCTAGAAGAGGATGAAAGCGACATTTGTGTGCAGTATCATTGCACAGAGCAGCTATGTTTTTTAAATGTAACTTTAATATTACCTTAAAGGGTTTGTAAAGGATTTTTTTTTATCTTAATAGCTTCCTTTACCTTAATGCAGTGCTGTTTTCATGTCCTCATTGTTCATTTTTGCTCTCAAGTTGCTGTAATTCTTCTCTGATCTCCACACTTCCTGGTTGTCTGTTTCCTGATAACCACAGTACTGGGAGATTTCCCTCTGTGGTCACTAATCAAGGAGGTGCGATTACTGTGTGTCTAAAACCCCTCAGCATCAATCAGTTTTGTTTTCCAAACCATCACTGCCCTGTATTGTCTCTGTGGCTCTGTACAGCAGAGAGGCAGGAAACAACATGCAAAAACGAAACTATAAACTACAGGTACATTATATGATTGATTGTTATCTATTTTTAATCGTTTTTTAAAAGGAATCAGTTAACTATTATGTCTCTATACCCTGTAAACCAGGGGTGCCCAACCAGTGGCCCGGGGGCTACATGTGGCCCGCGGAGCCCTCTGATGTGGCCCACGACCTCCTGCTCTGGGATGGCTGATATAGGCATGTCTGTTCTGCAGGGGTTGCTGGGCTGTTTTCAAACTGATCCGCACGTGCACCGCCTACCTATAAAATCCGCCTGGGTGGACTGAATCGAAGGGCGCATAGAGTGGAGTGGGCTATGTCTGTGTCTGTTCTCGATATGCAGAGTGGACACAGACCTGTCATCTGCCTGCTCCACTCATTGTGGCCCGCACCCAGTTACCAAGTCACTTAAGTGGCCCTCGCTCTTCAAAAGGTTGGGCATCCCTGCTGTAAACAGTCATTTCAGCATAAATCTTTTTTTTATTTACAACTCCTTTAAGCAGAAAATCCTTTTTTTTTTTTTTTTTTTAATGATCCATTTGTATTGTTTTTATTTTGTGATAGATTGACTTAAATTAAAAGACCGTACTCTCTGAATCTGCCAAACTGTTATTTCTTGTTAATCATGACAGCTCATTAGATTGCCTATTCCAGAATATATTTAGGCCGACACCGACTGTAAAATCATTTGCTTATTTTTACTTCTGGGGAAGCCTACACATGTCATCATTCCAATGTGATTTCATTTAGACATATTTGCTGCTTTTCGTGTCTGAATAATAATTGTAATATGATCGTTTGCAGGAACTGCGGTTATAAGCACGGTCTTCTTTTAGTGTGGCTAGCAGATATATACAAGACATTCTATGAGCATCATTGTACTTTCTCAATGACTAGAAAGGCAGCCCTCGGATTTCCATGTTGCAGACCACCAACCATTTGTAGAATGTTAGAGGAGATCTAGCAGGAAATGGCTGGGTCACCAAGTTATGCTCTGTTTGGAGAGAGGTCACAAAATGTTTGTTGTTTCCTCTTTTTGCCTCTCACTGACAAAACACTTATAGTCATACCGTGAGTCAGAATTTAGCTAACAGTATATTAGAGGAAGACGTTTAGTAGTTACATGAACGTTAGTTCATTTAACTTCACGTAACTACCAAAAAAATTAAATGTTCCAAAAAGATTTTTAAATATCAAAAACAAATTCCATGATGTTATACAGAGTACATAAAATAATTTGTCTGCAAAAAAAGCTTGCAATCTAATGCCCCTGACACAGCCTTATGCCGCGTACACACGATCGGTCAAACCGATGAGAACGGTCTGATGGACCGTTTTCATCGGACCAAACCGATCGTGTGTGGGCCCCATCGGTTATTTATCCATAGGTTAAAAAAAAGCAATCTTGTTTTAAATTTAACCAATGGATACCTAACCGATAGAAAAAAAAAACGATCGTTTGTAGGCAGGTCCATCGGTTAAAAATCTATGCATACTCAGACTAAATTAGGGGACGGGAGCGCTCGTTCTGGTAAAACTAGCGTTCATTATGGAGATAGCACATTCATCACGCTGTAACAGACAGAAAAGCGCGAATCGTCTTTTACAAACACGAAATCAGCTAAAGCAGCCCCAAGGGTGGCGCCATTGGATTTGAACTTCCCCTTTATAGTGCCGTTGTACGTGGTTTACGTGACCGCGTTCTGACACGATCCTTTTTTTAACCAATGGTGTGTAGGCACGACTGACCATCAGTCAGCTTCATTGGTTAACCGATGAAAACGGTCCATCAGACCGTTTTCATCGGCTGGACCGATCGTGTGTACAGGGCATTACACATTACTGTTCAACTTGAGGGGAAACCTATTACATTACCAATAAATGTCTGTCTCAGAGAAAGAGACTAGAGCAACCGGGGAAAATGCATGTGAACAAATAGAAAACATGCAAGCTTCATACACTAAATTACCAAAAGTATTGGGATGCCTGGCTTTACACTCACATGAACTTAATGGTATCCGAGTCTTACAAAATTGGGACCAGGTGAACATAGGGTGAGGGCTGCTAGTGCCGTCTAACCTGTAAATGATCACCAGTCATGAAGGAGTTGACTAGGACTTTTCTGGGCACTGATAACACAACGAAGAATTAACATGAAAAAATGTATTAACATAAAAACATTTGAGCCAAACCCCACAAAATAAAACAGCGTAGTAGATAACGGCAAACCATCACATGTCTGTTAAAGTGGAGAGGGCCAAGACCTCGACCAGTTTCGCGGTGATACCGCTTCTTCAGGAGGATCTGTATGATATACAATACAAAATCCCAGTCTTAGTCTGTAGGGCTCAATATTGAGTTGGCCCACCCTTTGCAGCTATAACAGCTTCAACTCTTCTGGGAAGGCTGTCCACAAGGTTTAAGTGTGCGTCTATGGAAATGTTTGATAATTTTTCAAGAAATGCATTTGTGAGGTCAGGCACTGATATTGTAAAAGAAGGCCTGACTCGCAGACTCCACTCTAATTCTTCTTAACCACTTCCTTACTGGGCACTTAAACCCCTTCCTGACCAGAGGACTTTTTGCGATTCGGCACTGTGTCGCTTTAACTGACAATTGCGCGGTCGTGCGACGTGGCTCCCAAACAAAATTAACGTCCTTTTTTCCCCACAAATAGAGCTTTCTTTTGGTGGTATTTGATCACCTCTGCGGTTTTTATTTTTTGCGCTATAAACAAAAGAGCGACAATTTTGAAAAAAAAAAAAAAATTTTTACTTGTTGCTATAATAAATAGCTCAATTTTTTTTTACGTTTTTTTTTTTATCCTCAGTCTAGGCCGATACGTATTTTACATATTTTTAGTAAAAAAAAATAAAAAATCGCAATAAGCGACTGGTTTGCGCAAAAGTTATAGCGCCTACAAAATAAGGGACAGAATTATTATTTTTTTTTTTTTACTAGGAATGGCGGCGATCTGCGATTTTTATTGGGACTGCGACGTTATGGCGGACACATCGGACACTTGTGACACATTTTTGGCGCCATTCACATTTATACTGCAATCAGTGCTATAAATATGCACTAATTACTGTATAAATGTGACTGGCAGGGAAGGGGTTAACACTAGGGGGTGAGGAAGGGGTTAAATGTGTACCCTAATTAGTGTTCTAACTGTGGGGGAAGGGGGGTGACTGGGGGGGGGGTGACCGATCTGTGTCTCTATGTACAAGAGACACAGATCCGTCTCCTCTCTCCCCTGACAGCACCGCTGTCTGCGAGAGCTGGGAATGAGAGATTATCTCATATGTAAACATATGAGATCATCTCTCATTGGCCGCACAGATCGCCTAGGAAACGGCCGCTCCGATTGGCCGTTCACGGCGATCTGTGACTGGCTGTGTCCAAGGGACACGGCCAGCACAGCAGTGCGCGCAGGGAACGTGCAAAGGGGCGGCCGTAAAAAGACAGCCTGTTAGAGATTGGGAGCCGCGTTGCGGCCGTACAAAGTCGTATGGCCGTCAGCAAGTGGTTAAAGGTGTTCTATTGGGTTGTGCAAGCCCGTTAGGTTCCTCCATCTCTAACTCACTCATCCATATTTTTATGGGGGTATTATGGTGTTGGGTTGGGCTTGGCCCTGGCTCCTTAGTTCCAGTGCAGATTGTGAGGGAGTCTACCTGAGGAGGGGGTGCTGTGCACTCCTCAGCACCAGCTGCCATGTGGCCTCAGGTAGGAGGCCTGGAGGCTGAAACGTTGACCAGAGTGTTCTGAAGAGCTGACTGAAGGGGGAGCCATCCCTTGGAGATCCCTCTGAGATCACTGGAGGGTGCTGCTGGAAAAATGGAAGGTGGCTGCTATTTGTTCCAGAGGCCTTGTGAGTACAGACTTTAAAAAATCTTGGGGTCTGGTTCTCTGGCTACTCCCCCTCTGTGTTAGGAGAGTCAGCTACTGGGTTCATTAGAAGGAGGATACTGGCTAGTATCCTGAAGAGCAACCATCCATTATTCCTCCAAAAGTGCTGCTAAAGTGTGTACAGTGTATCGTACACTTATTCCACAGTTCAGTTAAAGAAGCTGTCCTCATTGTATCTAGGTGAATCTCAGAGTATACCACTACATCCCTCTCCTATCCAAGTTCTCCAATAAAATACCAAAAACAAACAGAAATCTCTGGTTATTGGAGTAACAAGCAGAAGTAAGAGTGCAGCTGGCAGAGGAAGAAAAAACTGTGTGCCTGACTAGAATTTGGAACTAGGGAAAATCCAGGTAAAAATCAACAACTTCTGTGGGGGGTAGTGCTACATAGTGTTAATGTCCCACGTGACACACATACTTATTCACACTAGACATTCGCTTTTGTCCGAATGCATTTTCGTCCAAATTTCTGGGATTTTCGCGTTTGTTTTAACAAACGATAAAGAACGCGCAGAATCCGAAATCCGAAAGATCCAACATTAAAAATGCTTTATTTTCGTTTCGTTTTCGACAGTTCGATACAGATAGAAGATTCAACATGATGGTGACAATAGTGATCTGTGTCTGTCGAAACTGCGGTTGAATGTGCCTAACCTTAACTCTATTAGTCCAGGATTATTCTACATAGAGAGGAAAGATTCAACATAGAGAGAAAAAAGATTCGACATTATAGAGGCATGAATATTCGACAAAGCAGCTAAAAACATACGATCGCCGCAAGCGGACTTTTATGGTCAAAAGCTCAGCCCATAGGCTATATTAGAATTCTAATGTTGGTTGACCAGTAATAATAATTAATAAATATAATTATTACTAGTCATACATTAGAATTCTACTATAGCTTGTGGGCGGAGCATTCGACCGGAAATGTTCGATTGCAACGTCGTACAGTTTAGCTGCTTCGTCGAATCTTCTTAGAACATTCGACAGACACCATAAGCCTTCAATGAGAGATTCAACCTTAATTAATTCGGATTTTTGGACGAATGCATTTTTTACTGAAACAAAATAATTAAAAACAAATTTTGGAAGTAACTAAATACATATATTTATTTTTCGGACGAAAACGAAATTCCGAAACAAAATATTTCTGTGTGCACACCATGGTAATCAGGATGCTTGCAATGATGGTTTGCATGAATATGTGGAGATGTGCACTCAGTGATCATTGTCCCCTCATTAATCTGCCTAGGTATTCCCTTAAAGCATGTCTATGGTCAAAATTTAAAATTATAAAAATTTCCACATTGTATTTAAAAATTTTCCTTTTAATCTAAACGATCTTGGAGTTAGTAAACTTACTTTGTGGAGTTCCACACACATATTCTGTGAAATATATTCACTGTGCCCTGTGAGTAGGCACTGCTGCGTCACACATTTCACAGAGCCTGCCTTCTGAATTGCAGAGGTGCTGAGAGGAGGAGCTTCAGGAGGCGGAGCCAGTACAGGAATCACTACTTGCAAGAAGCCAGGTACCATGGGATATATAGTCCTTAGAAATCGAAAGTGAACAGTGGAGGAGAAGCTGTAAAACATGCAGGGAGTCCAGGAAGTTGTAGAAAGACATGACCAGCAGGCAGGCAGTGCTCACAACATGAAAGGACATTTTTCAAGTAAGCTTATATTGGATTTCTAACTATTGTTTGTATCACTATTACAATACTGTTGTTCTAAACAGAAAGTGTATGCTGTGACCAGAGAACTAATTTAAGTTCAATTAATATGTTGCATTCCAATTTGCAATTTTTCAATTGCATTTGCAAATAATGCTGCTTTTATTTCTTTTATCCCAATAAGGTCCAGCGCCCAACCTCTTCTAGGTTAACTGATGCCCATTGCTATTCAACCCACTTCCTATGAGCTGAGGCTGCCATGGTCACATCCCCTGGGAGTATGTCATCACCCTGTCCTGGGCTAACAGTACAATGGTGCACAGAACAACACTGACATCATAACCTTAGGGCTGCTCTCTGCATAATTAAGAACTGTAAATAGTGGAGGGGGAAGAAGCCCCTGCATGTCTTGTAACCAGCTAGAAGTCATCTGAATAAAGGAATATATACAAAAAATTGAAGAAAATGCAAGCTTGGGACTAAAATTGGGCTTAAAATAAAAAAAAAAAAAAAAAAAAAAAAAGACTACAATGTGACAAGCAGCATTATTACTCATTAAAATATGAAATGCACATGTGCCAAACAAATTGGAAAGCTCCAAATGGCTTACCCATCATGCTGCCGGAGCAAATAAGTCAGAGAAAGTATGCGTATTTATCCTTAGAACTTCCATTTCACTCAGTTACATCATGAAATCATGTGCTTCAACTTGCCAGAGCCTACACTATATTACATGCATGTGTCCTTTTGCCACCCTCTGTAGTTTATAACTCTTTGAGTGCTGGTTCAAATGTGAATCGCATAGGAATGCGGCAAATATTCCTGTGTGATTCATGTGCCTTCCTCTGTAGTGCAATTTTCAGCCCATTATTGTCGCCATGTGTGCCCACCTGTGTGCATAAGGTGATTTTTTATTTCTATATGGTTTACGGCATAAGTAATCACAATTTGTGTCCCTACTAACAGCAATAAAAACTTGATAGGGGTTCTAACCCATTACCATTCTATCCAAAACAAAAGCACATTTTGAGGTCTCAAAACAATTATAAACAATGGTCCAGAAAGTAGTGTGATGGCCAACACTTAAAAATTTGAGTAGCCCCAGACTAAAGCCTTTATCGGAAGAGAAAATCAAATGATGAATTAAGAAGAATGGCATATGACTTTATAAATGACCCAATAATGTGATGAAATAATAAGTACTTCCTTAGGGTCTGTTCACACTTTGAGATAAATAATCTCCTTCTGACAGTTTCAAATTTAGAACAAATATTACCAGTTCGCCCAGCCTGAACGATTTTGTGGAATGTTGTTCTGTTCCAGAATGAACATATCAGGCATGTTACAAGAATTACCAGAGGAAATTGTATCAGCAGAAACAAATGTGCTGCGTGAAATGAAGCTGATTAGTAAGGTCTCTGGCTTGCAGAGGCCTATATAAAAGTTGAGCAATGTGGAGGAAGTGACAAAGTGATCCAGTTTACATGAAAAATGCAATCACCTTAATTTGTTTAAGGGTCAGTCCTTTTCAAACTGCTCTTACCTGGATGGACCTATGTGGGCTTAATTAGCTAATAATTTTCTATATAAACTGCAGTGAGACCTACCAGCAGAGGTTTCAGATCTTGCCTCTTCCCACAATCCAGTCTCACTTCTCTGCAGGGCTTTTTTTCAGGGGGAACTTGGGGGAACTCATAAAGTACCGTATTTATCGGCGTATACCGCACACTTTTTTCCCCTTAAAATAAGGGGAAAATCATGGGTGCGCGATATATGCCGATCCCCGCTTCCCGCGCTGTGTTTGAACACCGCCGCCGACATATACCGAGTGCAGTACACTCGGGTACACTCGGTCAGGCTCGGCTCCCCTCGCGGTCACGCCCTGTGCCTCCTCCTAGCCTTTATGCGAGAGGAGCTGAGCGTGCCCGAGTGTACTGCGCTCGGTATATGTTGTCGGTGGCGTTCAAACACAGCACGGGAAGCAGGGATCGACTCAGAAACAGCACGGGAGAAGCGGGGAGGACACCACCAGGGCCGCAGACGGACGCCGGACCGGACAAGGCCGCCGATGGACGCCGGGCAAGACACCGACAAGGGGCATTCAAACTGTAAGTATTTTTCTTTTTTTCAGGAAATTTCCCTTCCAGGTTGGGGGTGCGCGCTATACGCCGGGGCGCGCTATACGAAGATAAATACGGTAAATAAAAAATATAAGAAATATCATCAGACTCCCCTTCTAATGGCCAAAACAGGTGAGTAGAGTTGTAAATAGATATACCGTACATTGTGCCAGCAATACAATGGAGATAGTTTCATATTCATCTTATTGGGTAGGTATCCACAACCCACTCAAAAGGGATCTATTCTTACTTGCTAACTTGAGGACACAACCTTGGTCTCAGATCATGACAAGGATCTGAAAAGTAATTTGGTGTTTTCCCATTGTACTCTTTCCTGCAAAAAGCCTGGAGTACGTGGGTGCTGTAGCAACAGCCGGTTTGTTATCTGATATCAGCATAGAAGAGAATATAAAGTTTGTTTCTAGCAAATCATAGATCCATAACATATAATTAAAACATTTAGGAAACATTTAAGCTAATTATATACAGTATCTCACAAAAATGAGTACACCCCTCACATTTTTGTAATTATTTTATCTTTTCAGCCTGCAAACTACTTGCTGAAGACAAGCAGACTAAGGACATGGATTACTGGAATCATGTCGGGCGATCTGATGAGATCAATATAAACTTATTTGGTTCAGATGGTGTCAAGCGTGTGTTGCGGCAACAAGGTGAGGAGTACAAAAACAAGTGTGTCTTACCTACAGTCAAGCATGGTGGTGGGAGTGTCATGGTCTGGAGCTGCATGAGTGCTGCCGGCAATGGGGAGCTACAGTTCATTGAGGGAACCATGAATGGCAACATGTACTGTGACATACTCAAGCAGAGAATTATCCCCTCCCTTCAGAGACTGGGCCGTATTCAAAAATGATACCGACTGCAAAGACACTCCCAAGATGACCACTGTCTTGCTAAAGATGCTGAGGGTAAAGGCGATGGACTGGCAAAGAATGTCTCCAGACCTAATCCCTATTGAGCATCCATGGGGCATCCTCAAATGGAAGGTGGAGGATCGTAAGGTCTCTAGCATCCACCAGCTCTGTGATGTCATCATGGAGGAGTGGAAGAGAACTCCAGTGGCAACCTGTGAAGCTCTTGTGAACTCCATGTCCAAGAGGGTTAAGGCAGTACTAGAAAATAATGGTGGCCACCCAAAATATTGATACTTTGGGCCCAATTTGGACATTTTCACTTAGCGGTGTACTCACTTTTGTTGCCAGCGGTTTAGACATTATTTTGAGGGGGGCAGAAAATTTACACTGTTATACAAGCTGTGCACTTACTATTTTACATTGTAGCAAAGTGTAATTTCTTCAGTGTTGTCACATGAAAAGATATAATAAAATATTATTATACAGGTAAAATGCTCAATAGAGTATATGTCATATGTATGTATAACTCAATAATTGTGTGCTTCTGTTTTTCAGATTGTACCAAGTAAATCATTGATGAGAGGCTAAAACAAGGAGAAGTAAATTTGTTTCTAAGAAAAGAGGGTTGTTCAATGATTGAGATCCATACACGCCTAAAAAATATGTATAGTGATGCAGCAAATCATGTGAACAATGCTAGGCATTGAGTAAAGCTGGCCATAGATAGATCAAAATTTGAAAGAATTAGCAGGGACCTAGTGATCAACTCCTTTTTCGAATGGTAATATTGAAAAAATTGTGTTCGATCAGTGCATGCAGCCAATTGGCCACAGTGCTGATCAGTGTATTCTGGCATTGGAGGAGTCCCACTGTCAGGATACAATAGTGCAGTGGGAATGATTCCTTCATCCACCTCGAATGTGCAGATGGGGGAATTTGTTATTTTTTTTTCTTGATCAGCTTGATGGCTGATCAAAAAAATTCAGGTCATCCATGGCCAGCATAAAGAAAAGGGAGAAACTGAAATGTTTGACAAGCTAAAGAGTGATTGCCCATCCACTTCAGTCTCCAATGACAACTGCAGAAGGATGGATGAGCTAATTTGAGGAGAAAAACACATTGCCGGCACATTTTTGGATAAAGACACAGCAGTCAACAGTAAAAACCTATACTGGTACACTTTGAAAGCTGAAAGAAGCCATCAGGAAAAAAGACATTCATGCCTTAACAGCTGTAAATAATATAGCGATTAGAAATATATTTCACAGGTAACTGCCAAAATGTGCTGGTCAGTGGTCCGTCATGCCCCTACACTTCAGATTTGGCGCTATCTGACTTCTACCTGTTTGAGTCAAAGATGAATTACATTCCTCACGTGGGATTTAAGGACCTGCAGAAAGTAAAAACAGCTCTAAAGCAGTGGAGCAAAAAGTGCTCTGTAGACTTTTTCTAAACTGTATCTAATGCCGCGTACACACGACCGTTTTTCATGACGAGAAAAATGCAATTTTTTAAATTGGTCGTGAAAAACAGTCGTGTGTAGGCTCCAGAGCAAAAATGGCCATTAAAAATGTAGAATCTGCTCTATTTTTTCTCGTCATTTTTCACGTCGTCGTTTTTCTCGTCATGAAAAATGGTCCTGTGTACGCTTTAACGACGGGGAAAAAATGCGCATGCTCAGAAGCAAGTAATGAGATGGGAAATTAGCATAATCAGCCCAAAGGGTGTCACCAATCAAATAGAACTTCCCCTTTATAGTGCTGTCGTACGTGTTTTACGTCACCACGCTTCGCTCGAGCATTTTTTATCACGATCGTGTGTATGCAAGGCAGGCTTGAGAGGAATCACGTCGAGAAAAACTTTGTTTTTTTCCATGACATGAATAACGGTCGTGTGTACACGGCATAAGACCTGGGTAAACTAATGGTGTAAATGCATCAAACGTGATAGAGAATATGTGTAAAAGTAACCGTAAGTAGGGAAATGTATAGGCTATCAACTCTGCATAATTAAACCTTTCTACACCTTAATATATATATATATATATATATATTTATTTATTTATTTATATATAGCCAGATTCACGTATGGCGGCGTATCTGTATGCCGGCGTAGCCCATCCCATTTGCACTACGCCGACGTAACATAGTGAGCCAAGTACTGTATTCACAAAGCACTTGCTCCCTAAGTTACGTTGGCGCAGTGCAAATGGCCCGGCGTAAACCCGCCTAATTCAAAGTAGGCATGTAGTGGGCGGGCTTCATTTAAATTAACCGTGACCCCATGTAAATGAGGGCCGTTCACGTCGCAAATACTCATTGCTTTCGACGTGAACGTCACCTACGCCCAGCCCAGACCCATTCACATACGCTTACGCAAACGACGTAAAATATGACGGCTGTTCCGACGTCCATACCTTGCATGGGCTGCGCCATCTTTTTGGTGGTTTATCTTTACGCCGGGAAAAAGGCCTTACGTAAACAGCATATCGGGCACAAGTACGTTCGTGAATCGGCGTATCTAGGTAATTTGCATATTCAACGCGTAAATCCACGTACACGCCCCTAGCGGCCAGCGTAAATATGCACATAAGATACGACGGCGTAGGAGACTTATGCCGGTCGTATCTTGGCCAAATTTAAGCGTATCTGGTTTCCAGAATACGCTTAAATATACGACGGCGCACATTTGGACTTACGACGGCATATCTACTGATACGCCGCTGTAAGTCTTACTGAATCCGGCTGATACTGTATATATATAAAACATTGAAGTCTAATTTCGTCTGCATTAGAATCCAAGTCTTTTAGTCTGCCTCACTGAAGTCTTTACATATAGAAAACAGTTCCAGTAATTTTTGTTAAAATCTGGGAGACTGATCCAGACAGAAGAAAAAAAAAAAAACGATGGAAATGAGCAAACAGTAGCAGGAATAGAAAGCACATATGAGGACAAAAGGAGACATAGATCACTTTCACTGAGACCTCAAACACTGTAAATGTTGTGTACAGACAGTTAGAGCAAGGTAAAGAGAGACGACAATGAAGGGCAAATATACAGAATAGGTTTGCATGAGGAACTAAGCATGAACTAGATGGCATTACATTTAAAAAAACAAATTATTCCCAGGTTTTCCAAAATGATTTGAATGAGAAGTAATAAATATTAAAACCTTCCAATATTTTCAGAAGTCATGGATGTAACATGAATGTTTTTGGTTTCGCAGAATGTGCCAATTTACTGATATCATTGGCTGTGATGACTTAACTCTTTTCACATAAAGTGCTAGTTTTTTGGACTGCTATGAAGGTGCCACCCTGATCTGTTTTTAGAGTTACTGCATACAGATAAAAAAAAACTGTGTTACACAAGGCACATATTGTTATACAGTTGTCTAGATGCCCTGTTTGGTGTTCTCTAATGGAAATTTGAGTATACTATGCAAACACAAGCTTTATGGGAAAATAGCCATTCCCTTTTAAACTTTGTGCAATGTGTTTTATATACTCTATGATGTGAATAAAGTTTTTTGTTAAATTTTAGATTCTGTTATAAGACACAAGTTATTTACCTACTCTTTGTTGCCGTTGAAAGTCCCACACACAAGGCTTCTCTTTTCCTGCACAAAAACAAATGCATTAGACTGGATTTGATCAGCATACATTTTTAGATGGCTTCTTGGCATCTGTTTTTGAAAAGAAGTAGGGATTGTGTAGGCTTACACCAAACACAGAATAGTTCCCTTTTACTTCAGTGGTGCTGCTTAAGCGGAAGCTTTGAGGCTGTGTTTGTCCAACCTTGCTTTGTACTCCTTTGGATGCAGCAGGTTCCACTGAGAAACATTTGCACTGAAGGCAAAACAAATCAAAAGCAACCTTTTGCTGCTTTTTGCATTTGAACTGTTCTGCATTTGAATGCAAAAGGCAGTGTTTGACAACAACAACCATCTACACAAGTCCATAAGTCGGAAATGTGCATGGCCTCTATAGAGATGGTCAAGTCATATGTACTGACTTGCAGATAGGCTTGCTATGTTAAAACAGGGTCAATAACTGTTTGTTATTGATTGTAATAAGAAAAATTAATAAATAAAGATTATAGAAAAAAAAGCAGGATCAGCTGGGGATATGACAGTTCTGCATGAATCAATTAGATTGTCACACTTGGACAAAGATATTAGTTAATGGTCAGACATACTGTATATTTATAACCATATCATCTCATAATGTCTTTTTGAACAGTTTCTCCCCTAAATAGTAGTGATGAAGTGGGATGAGTGCATCTGTTTATGGCAAAGAGAATGAAAGGGTTAAGTGTACTCAGTCCGGGGCATTTATTAGGTTAAAGTATAGGATAGGCAATATGTGGCAGGATATTAAATTGCTGGGATAATACATATGCTAATGTATGATATCCTTCTAAGGATTTGTTTGATCAGTGAACATTTTAGATTTGTTGGACTTGGTACCCAAAGGCATCTTTTTAGAAAAAACAAGTCTAGATGACAATAATGTGTACCTAAAAAAAAGTAAAAAGACTGCAGATTTTGTTTCCGGTTGAAGGACACACAAAGTAAGTACAAACACAGCTGTTGAGACACAAGAGTTGGTAGAACCACAGTATGCTTTGTCAGATATGTTGTTGATCTTGAAAGACATAGACATCTATTCCTTGTGGGTAAAGGTAGAACATTTGTTTTTTCAATCATCCTCTAGGTCTGACACTGGATGTACAGTCGATGGGTCATCACAAGAATCAGTAGACAGCTAGTTACTGAGGCTGACTTTATAAATCCTTTGAAAGCTGTCAGTGTTTATGTAGCTTTCATTTTGATTTCATGAGACTGGGATAGCCTGCCGGACTTTTCACAACTTTTGTCTTATGTGGCTACTCAGAAGTCTGTAATTTCTTCTACATATGGGACATGAGAAATCGGAAGACAGTAAGCAATGTGGGTTCCCATAACAGAGTTCCTACTCTATAAATGTCTATGAGTTGCCTTGTTACAATTCCTGGACACCATCAGTAATGAGGAACTTGGTCACAGTTTTAAGGTTTCTCGAAATGCTGAACATTTTAGTTTAGTTTAGTAATATCTGACTGTTTTATCAGCTGCCTAGAATATTTGTGGTTGTTATTACTATAGACGTAAAGATTTATGTTATGTACATCATAAAAATGTCAATCAAAAAAACATTATCTCTGTATATGACCCTTACAGTTGTACATACTTGCTGTATCATATTTCTTTTGCACCATATACACTGTAGATCTGTATATTAGCCCTGCAGAGATAACTGCACCTTAACTTGTTTTAATATCTACTGCTAAGATTAAAATATCATCTTTATACTAACTTCATTATGCTCAGGTGATTCTAAAGTCTAAATGTCTAAAGATGTTTAGCTACCACCCCCCCCCCCCCATAAAAAAGTACATGGCTACTCAGATCAATACAGCACTGTGCCTGGTTGCTTGTCTTCTTTCCCCTCTTCCTGCTCTCACAGGCTTCACTGATAGCAGCGGGAGTCATTGGCTACTGTTGCTTTCAGGCAAATCTTGTGAGGAGGGAGCAGGGGTGTGGCTGAGCCATGTTGAAAACATGTCCACACAAGTGTCCCCACAACAGCTGGCTTGCAATGGGGGCACTGGCAGGGAGAAGATGCAGACAGCACCAGTGGTGGACCATTAAAGAAGTGGTAAGGGACCACTCCTTGCACAGAGCAGGTAAATATAAAGTACACAAGTAAAATGTGCAAAAGCCCAAAACCACCGATATCTCTTTAGTATGAAATAAAATAATTAATGTACAGCAGGATGTACAATCAATAGGGGAAGAGTCCAAGCTCTGGGGATGTATACATAAAGAATCCAGGGGTCATGGGGGAATGGTGTTACAAAAGTCACATATACATTCTCAGGGCTGCAATCAGAGGGGAGACAGAAACTGTGTTCCAATACTGTAAAAAAAAAGGCAAAGGAAGAGGCGCCTCTGAGTGTAGACGTTTTAAAACAATTTAATGAATAGGTTTAGTACAGGCAACTCACATTTAGCGAGGTAAAAGTAGGCATAGTACGAATTCCATAGATGAAAAAGGGTCCTCAGATCGGTCTTACTGTTCCTTCTTCTGCTGGGGCACTGTCCTGCTTGAAGTCATCATGCACCGCTGATGGATGGTGAAAAGCTGGTCGGCGGTGGGTGAGCTTCAGAGCGAGGCCTGGAGTGTTGTTCGTCTGGGCAGGCGAGGAGCAGTGACGTCACTGGCAAGCGACGCGTTTCGTGAGCTGGCGTACTGCGTGTGACATGGCACACGCAGTACATGGCTCCTTTGTCAAACCCAGCAGGAGAAGGAACAGTTAACTACGTTTTTCTCGACTTGATTCTTGTCAAGCCTGCCTTGCATATACACGATCGTGAAAAAAAATGCTCAAGCAAAGCGCAGTGACGTACAACACGTACGACCGCACTATAAAGGGGAAGTTCCATTCAGATGGCGCCACCCTTTGGGCTACTTTTGCTGATTTCGAAAGTTTGGTGAGAGACGATTCGTGCTTTTCAGTCTTCGTGCTTTTCAGTCTGTTACAGCGTGACGAATGTGCTAGCTCCATTACAAACGCTAGTTTTACCAGAACGAGTGCTCCCGTCTCATAACTTGCTTCTGAGCAAGCACGTTTTTTTCCCCATCGTTAAAGCCTACACACGACCGTTTTTCACGACAACGTGAAAAAACACAGAAAAAAATTAGAGCATGTTCTAAATTTTTAATGCCCATTTTTCACGTCGAGAAAAATGCTCTGGAGCCCACACATGATCGTTTTTAACGACCATTTAAAAAAATTGCATTTTTCACTTCATGAAAAACGGTCATGTGTATGCGGCATAAGACCGATCTGAGGACCCTTTTCCATCAATGGAATTCGTACTATGCCTACTTTTACCTCGCTAAATGTGAGTTGCCTGTACTAAACGTATTCATTAAATTGTTTTAAAATGTCTACACTCAGAGGCGCCTCTTCCCTTGCCTTTTTTTCTACAGGTAAATATAAACCTGTTTTTTATTTTAATTATATATATAAAAAAAAAACTTTAGTATCATATTTAGCAAGCTAGGCTTTGAATGAGCAAAAAGTCTGATAATATCAAGCTGTGTTCCTAATTTTAAGAATTGTCAGTAAATGGTGCTCCAATAATAGGATTTTTATAACAGCTTACCTGTAAAATCCTTTTCTTGGAGTACATCACGGGACACAGAGCTGCATAGCCATTACATGTGGGTTATAGAGTCTACCTTCAGGTGATGGACACTGGTGTAATCAATTAAACAGGAAGTTCCCTCCCTATATAACCCCTCCCCTACTGGGAGTACCTCAGTTTTTGTAGCAAAGCAATAAGTGTCCCAATATCCCCAGACAAGAGGGGTGGGAGCTCTGTGTCCCGTGATGTACTCCAAGAAAAGGATTTTACAGGTAAGCTGTTATAAAAATCCTATTTTCTTTATCGTACATCACGGGACACAGAGCTGCATAGCCATTACATGTGGGATGTCCCAAAGCAATGCTTACTGAGGGGAGGGAGACACCAACAACGCAGACCGCCATCAGACGTGAGGACCTATAATGCTGCCTGCAGCATACTGCGCCAAAAAGCTGCATCCTCTTGCCGTCTTATGTTCACCTGATAGGAGTTAGTGAACGTAAGCACAGATGACCAAGTTGCGGCCTTGAAAATCTGCGTCATAAAGGCTTGGAAATGCATTGCGCATAAAGCGCTTACCATCCTGGTAGGGAGCACCCCCACAAAAAAACAGGGGGAATCCTACTCTAACCACAAGCCTGAATAATAACCTGATGAATCAACCTTAAAAACAGTTGATTTTAGACGCTGCCTGCCCTTTCCTGGGGCCTCCTGGTAGCGCAACAACATCAGTTTTCCGTATCCGAGCAGTCGCTTCAGATAGGCCTAGACCCTTCTTACTCCAACGAGAGAGAGAGAGTGTAACCATTTTAATAGCTGACCTGAACACTGCCTGCCCATCTAGGGTCTTCTGGCAGCCCAATAAAAACGTCAGCTTTCTATATCTGAAACCTTCAGATAGGTATTTAACTGCTCTCATCTCAATTGAGAGAAAAGCAATAACCTTTCCTTCCGTGAAAAAAGGTTTTGGAAAAAGGGAAGGTAAGAATATCTAGATTCAAATGAATACTAGATCCTTCTAGTAAATAAGGTTGGGTGAGGATGAAAATCACTCTACTTGTAAGAATAATTGAGTATGGCTCTATACCAAGAAAGTTGCCAATACTGAAACTCTCTTGGAGGCTACCACAACCAAGAACACCAATTCCTTGTTAAAGGATGAAGAGAAATATGGTGCATCGGCCCAAGGAGCTGACCCTGTAAGCCGACAAAACTAGAGCCAATCCTCCGAGCACAAGGGCGACCCAACTGGTGGACTTATACAAGGGGTGACGTGCATAACAGCCCGGACCAAAGAGTGTGAAGTAATCGACCTTTGGAAGCAAGGCCGAGATCGGATCCTTGATATAACTTAAGGCTAGCTCCGTCTCCTTTCCAAATGTAGGAAGGCAGGAATTTTACCTTTGACAAACTTCCACGGATGCCACCATCTGGTTTCACACCAGGAACATGGGCCTTCCAGACCGTAGGATATCTGGTCCTGGAGGCCAGCTCTCTTGTATAAATCAAGGGAATTGCCGCTGATTCTGAAAGCCCCGATCCTCGAGAATGTGGTCAATAATAGCCAGACCATTAATTCACCTGTTGCAAGGCAGAATGTAATACCCCCTGCAAAGTAGGCCTGGACAAGATGTAAGGGACTGTGGGTCCTCTACTACCACCCTTACTGTTCCTGCACTGAGAGGTCGTCAGGGTTATGCCGGAGTAATCAGGCCAGCTTCCGTTCTCCTCTAAATGTTGCATAGAAGCCACAAAAGTCGCGGCACTGGGGGGAGAGACACAACCAGCGACAACTGGTCCCCCCCCTCGGATTACAAACACATCTGCCCCGCATGCGGGTGGATCCTTTATCCTTGACCCCAAGCTGTTCAATCTCTTGTTGAGCCTGGACGCCAATACATCTTATGTACAGGGTACTATTTCTGTGACATTTGGTCAGGAAAACAGTCGGGGTGTAGAGGTCATTCTCCCGGAGACACTTGTTGACGGCTCCAGCGAATCGCCTGCCAATTCTGCATTTCATGAAATGACGAATGTCAATAGGCAAGGCACAAGCTCCTCCTTGGTAAATTAAGTAAATCACTAGTATGGCATAGTCTGATTGTACTCTGACAGAACCAACCTGCCACCTGAACGTTCAGGCCCCTAAGCCAGATGCTCCATCGGTAGCTCTAGCTGACAGATAAGGCTCCCTTGGAGCTTGACTACTTCCCCTGGGCCATGGTCTCTTCCTGACCTGGCAAACCCTTTTAGTTAAGAATCACCAAGAGGAATTCCAGCATATCTCTGGGACAGGGTTCTTTGGATAATGCTAGGTCAAGATCCACTCTTTCTAGGCCGACAAAATACTGTTTATAACAGCCCTGAATAAAAGTTAGTATAGGGAACTGTCTTGAATGAAGCCAGCATCTTCCCTAGTGCCTTAATCAAAAGGCCAAAAGTAAGGAACTGTTCCTTGCCGTGACCACATAGACCAGTTTTCTTATAGCGATGGTCTTGTCTGAGGCCAAAAAAACTCTCCTTTTTGGACTGTGCCAAACATACCCAGCTTCTTGTCAAATGAAAGAATGTATCTTTAGAGTTCCAGATACTTGACCATGCTGGACACCCTTAGGTCCAGCCATGCTACTGACTGACCCATCAGCAGGAGTTTGCTTCGGTATGCCATTACTGCTATACCCTGGGCCTACAGACCTGCTAGAGGCGGGCCCTAGCACCCTGACAACCCAGGCACGGAGGCTAACCCAAAAGGGCAAGACCACCAACTGGAGATAGTGCTGTTCCCCTGCGAAATGCAGACAACCTCTGCAAAACCAAGTAAATAAACACATATGCAACTGGCTCCCCATGTGTGTATGTGGCAAGTGTTAAAGCCATATGCCTCAATGGAAGTGTGTGTACATGGCAGCGTGTGTTCCTGGAAGCATGAATTCATATAAATATGTTTTAAGCAAAACATGCATATAGCATGTGTGCTCTGGAACAAGCATCTTGCAAGCAAGCATGCGATATAAACGTGTTATGCAACAATGTGCAACATGAACCCATGCAGACACGTATTTCTATGCAAACACAAGGAATCCTGTATTGCTTAATTAGGCCGCCATGTGCAACTTTAAAGTAATCATGCATCCTTATGCGATTTCAGCATCTTCCATGCGATCAACATCTTATGCATTTTAAGCACTACTGTGCGGACAAGAACCCTTGTGTGACCAAGGACTCTTGTGTGACCAAGCACCCCTGTGCGATCCAGCATCCTTATGCACTCAAGCATCTTAATGCGACTTTAGGCATTTCTGTGAAACAAGCCTCTCTATGTGATCAAGTATCCTTGGGTAATCCAGGACGCTGTTGATCCAACAACCATGTGTGATCCAGCTTATTTTTGCATTCAAGCATCTTTAAGCGATCTTTAGGCATTCTTGTAGAAACAAGCCTCTCTGTGCGACCAAAATATCCTCGAGTAATCAAGGACTTGGGTGATCGGGTAATCATGTGTGATTCAGCATTTTTATGCCTTCAAGCCTCTTTATGCGATTCTAGGCATTTCTGTGGAAACAAGCCTCTTTGTGCGACCAAAATATCCTCGAGTAATCAAGGACTTGGGTGATCGGGTAATCATGTGTGATTCAGCATTTTTATGCCTTCAAGCCTCTTTATGCGATTCTAGGCATTTCTGTGGAAACAAGCCTCTTTGTGCGACCAAAATATCCTCGAGTAATCAAGGACTTGGGTGATCGGGTAATCATGTGTGATTCAGCATTTTTATGCCTTCAAGCCTCTTTATGCGATTCTAGGCATTTCTGTGGAAACAAGCCTCTTTGTGTGACCAAATATCCTTGGGGAATCAAGGACTTGGGTGATCAAGTAATCATGTGTGATTCCAGCATTTTTATGCATACAAGCATCTTTATGCGAACTTAGGCACTTCTGTGGAAACAAGCCTCTCTGTGTGACCAAATATCCTTGGGTAATCCAGGACGCGGATGATCAGGTAACCATGTGTGATGCAGCATCTTTTTTGCATCCAAGCAACTTTATGCGATTTTAGGCATTTCTGTGGAAACAAACCACTTCTGTGTGACCAAACATCCTTGGGTAATCAAGGATTTGGGTGATCAGGTAACCATGTGTGTGTGATCCAGCATTTTTATACATACAAACGTCTTTATGCGATTTTAGGCCTTTCTGTGGAAACAAGTCTCTCTGTGTGACCAAATATCCTTGGGTAATCCAGGACTTGAGTGATCAGGTAACTAGCATCTTTATGCACTCAAGCATTTCTATGCAACTCTAACAAACATGCAACACCATACAGACAGAAACATGTATCCTTATGCGATCCACAATAAAACATGCTTTGTTACTTGTTTTTATCCCACATGCATTCCAAACTCATGTATCTTATGCAACATGCGGACTGGTAAAGAGGAAGTTATCCTCTGTAGATGTGCGTTTCCTCAATTAAGAGACGTTAGCAATGTGTACCAGCAACTGTGCATCCCTCAGATGTGCATTTGGTTAGCCTGAAGCCGACACCAGGCTGAGGACCATATGGAGGTCTTACTAGCCACCTATAGGAAAACCTCTCTTTACACTCTAAGGAGAAGATAGAGGCTTTGGCCGAGTAGGCAGAGGGAAATTATATGCAGCATGAATCTCTGAAAAGACTGCAGGTGCAATCAGAACCTGTAGGGCTATTGATAGCTTCTCCTCGTTAGGCTGCAGCTCCTGTCTCCTGTCCTCTGACAGTGAACCTTCATCCCCAGCTCTTCTAATCCCTTTGTTTAAGGATTAAAGCAGGAAAAGGGACACACCCTGCGTTTTTTTTTTTTTTTTTTGCTTCTTGTGAGGATGCTGCGAACATAGCAGTTAACCTCTTGTAGAACAACAAATGTGATGCAAAAAACAAAACACATGCAGAGTGGCTGCAATGTTGGGGGAGGCTGCATTGATTGCCTGACAGGTCTGATGGCTCAATCTGTGAGCTGTCTCTACAGGGGAGAATAAGGGGCCACCAGGTTCAGGTGGCGATTCCTTTTTATATTCCTACCCCTGACCTTATTCAATGGGGAGACCAAAGTCCTAAGCTAAAAGCAGAGGAGCTAAACCCAGGTGCATCAACAGCTGAACATAGTCTGGCAGCAACAATGCCTGCTAATCTGCACAGCTAGATGCGGAGTAGGCGTCTTAGATGAATCTGTATCCAACTCACACAAGGTGCTTGCGTTTGTGTCCCCCTAGCTTTACAGAGCTCTGACGTCTGGGCCTTTTTGAAGAGCCCTCTCTGCGACTGCACTGAGCCGGTGAGCACGTGCGACATGGTAGAGCCTGAAGCTGAGGAAGTGGGACGCACAATAGACCAGCTAACACTTAAGCTTCCGTCTTTGGAAAGCATGGTAAGCGAAAACATCAGGCATGTCTTTTACTGCCCATAGTAGTGGAAAAACAGATAAGACTTGCAGCTACTCATGGAAGACAATGCTTTGCATAGGATTAAGGGCATTTTTTTTTTTTTTTATGTACCAACCCCTTCAAGGGGAGATATATGGGTACTGCAGCCATCCTGTCTGAACAGACATAGTGGCCCAGGCTACATGCCGGCTAGGGGAGGTATATGGGTGCCCTGAGCCATCCCGTCTCAAAAGACATCGTGGTTTACATTGCCCATGCATAAAAACATAATATAGGCGAGACCCATAGTCCCCTACAGAAGACCTACTGTCGAACCAAGTCCCGTAGGTCCCTCTCTTACCTTTCCACGCTGCAGGGTATTGCCAAGCAAGAGGCCCAATCTTCCCCCTTCACCGTGGGTATAGTCCTAGACCTTCAGGGACCGGGGTCCATGGCAGGAACACCACACCCCTGGACCTATATAGCACCCTGGCAGCAGAAAAAACATTTGGTCCTTAGAAGGCACAAAGTTCTGGAACCCAGGATCCAGCCCTCCGCAGAGAGGCATTATAGGCTAAACCTCGTTCTTCGTACCGAGGCCCGGGTACCGTCCACTTTGGCTATGAAGCACCTTGGACGGATCCGGATTTATGGAGGCTTTTTACATCCAGCATGGATCCCTCCAGTGGAGCTCCTAAGAGCACATGTTAACTCGTGACCAACACCTTAGACACTGATGAAAAAACTGAGGTACTCCCAGTAGGGGAGGGGTTATATAGGGAGGGAACTTCCTGTTTAATTGATTACACCAGTGTCCATCACCTGAAGGTAGACTCTATAACCCACATGTAATGGCTATGCAGCTCTGTGTCCCGTGATGTACGATAAAGAAAACCAGATCAAGGACAGGAAGAGATTTTTTTTAGTTATCATTGTTATGTACGGTATATATACTGTCTGGTCCCTATATAACTAGTGTAACGTATGTCCTTCTTTGTCTTTGACCACTTATGTACTAAGGGGTCAGTCTTTACTATGAATGAACATGTCACCTTTTCTATGATTGTCAATGTAAAGATAGTTTTTTCAATGGAAAAGTAACACCAGGAGTCTCATACTTGCCTAAATATTGGGAGAAAATACAGCGCAGAAGTTTGATGTAACAATACAGGCAGATTAGGGTATAAAACTGCTCTGGTATTACTTGTGTATTTCAATTAGGATGCTGTGATTTGCAGCTCCTGCATACTGGTATAAACCAACCTGACAGTACAATTAGGATATGACATGGTGTTCTGGTTGAGAGTACATGAAACTACAGGGTTTCTATAGTCAAAGAATAGAAAGTTAGGTTTGACCCTGAGGCCGCATACACACGGTCGTTCCAAACCGATGAGAATGGTCCGACGGGCTATTTCCATCGGTTCACCACTGGAGTGGCCTGATGGTCTGATGTGCGTACACACCATCGTTCCAAAAACCTATTGGGTCAGAACGCGGTGACGTCAAAAACACAACGTGCTAAATAAAATGAAGTTCAATGCTTCCAAGCATGCGTCGACTTGATTCTGAGCATGCGCGGGTTTTGAACCGATGCTTTCTGTACTAACCATCGGTTTGGACCGATCGGGCAGCAGGCCATCGGTTCGATTTTAAAGCATGTTTTAAAATTTTGGACCGAAGGACAACAGACTGATGGGCTATACACACGGTCGGTTTGGACCGATGAAACTGAACCTCGGTCTATTCTCAACGGTTTTGTCCGACCGTGTGTACGCGGCCTGAGAGTTTAGTCCTATCGTTTTGCTCCTACTAATTACATTTCACTTTCCCACCCCTTCTATACTGCACCTCTTGTTCACCAGCAAACCCCATCCCCTATACCATTCCTCTAATCTGCCACTAGGGCCTCTCCCAAAGCTTTCTCCTTATTCACTTCCAATCCTCCATATTTCTCCTCTCATTCATCATAGCACCCCAAATTGCTTTTATTTCAGTCGCACATCCCCCTTTCATTCTTCTTCAGCCCGCCCTTCAACGTACTTCAACTTGTCTCTGCTTCCTGTGCCTGTCTCAGTGTACTGCCTCTCTCATCTTCCTTTAGTGCCTCTGCTCTCTATTGCTCCACTGTTTTTGTCTCCAGTGCCCTTCTCTTTGTATTGTACCTTCCATCTGCCTCCAGTGCCCCCCTCTGTACTTCAGTTGCTAGATACCTCCAGAGCTTCCCCCCCAACAGTGATCCTCCTACTTTATTTTCTTCTTCTCTGTACTGAACCTAATGTCTGCTTCCTCCACTCTGAAAAATCAATTAAGTGAAAATAATTGTATTTTTGTTTTTGTTTCTTAGTAAGTAAACCTAATGGACTGTCAGCAAAAATAAAACCAGTCCTAGGATAATAAAAAAAAGAAATGGGACCTGACCTCTGCCTGCTGTTAACAAATGCAATAAAAAAGCACCTGTTGTCTCCTGTCTGTGTAATAGGCCTGATTTTCCAAAGAATGTTCAGATGTGCACATATGCTGGCACATCAGCTGTAAACAATCAAATAACATGCTCATAGAATATACTGTGTGCTTGAACATAACACACAGGGTGAAGTGCTTTTATACAGAATTTACTAACAAGTATCAATGGGCAAATCTTCTTAGGTTCCATACAAGAGCGAGTTCAGTGAACACGTCCACAAATTACAAACGTTAATGCCTGCTCCACTGAAGTCAATTGGAGGTGAATCTTGAAATGTATGTATCTTCACTTTCAAGGCTAATAGGCAATGGATTATCAAACAAAGGGTATGGGGAACTGGGCACTGTCAGGGGAGAAATATACCAATACAATCACAATTTAAAAAAACACAGTTCAGCAGGGAGCAGTTTTTTTTTCTTAAATGAGGTCTAAAGTGAAATAATAAAAATGTACCTTTTTTTAAATATCAACCTGCCTGTCAAGTGGCGCACATGTAGGATGTACTAAAGTAAAAGTGAAATTTACAAAAAAAAAAAAATGGCCATTTAAAGTTTATTTTCCCCTTTGCAGTCAAATGTATTTTTGTTACAGTGTGTGTTCCCATTCACACAACATACCTAAAAAAATATATATTTCTTACCTTGCATGGCCGCAAACCTCATCGGTACTTACATGTGTGGTTTGCTATGGAATGTATTTTCCAGCTTTTGTACATACTTTGGTTAAGGTTTAACATGCCTAAAATAAAAATGTGATTTTTCCAGTGTATGGGCATGTATAGCTTGGTACTACCATGGAGGACGTGTACCAATGAAAAAATAATAATAAAAAAAATACATTACAGCAAGGAGAGGGTTCTCCTTTTAATGTGACTTTGATGGTGACATGGAAAACACCAATGCCTTCAAACTATATATGGTGTTATGGGACAATATGATTCTCATAGGCAGCACCATTAACACTGTATTCTGGCATCACACAATTTGCATGTGTAATTGATTTGTTTTACTTTGATGTTATGAGTGGGCATAAATACAGTAGCATCACCCTAATCTGGTTTATTTCAACTTGAAAGATTTTGTTTATGGTTGTTTTGTCTGCCTATTTTTTTTATTCAGATGTAATAGGCCTAAACTGAACAGTGGAAGTAGCAGCTACAACAGATCTGAAAGCTTAAGCTTTTAATGAAAAAAAAAACTGTTAAAGCACTCAACTTCATACCAATTGGCTAGTGGCAAAACGCTTTCATAATATAGTTTGTGAGTTTTTTTGCAGTACCAGACTATATTGTCTTAAAAATGTATTCAAATACATGAGTATTATGTCTAAAGCATATAAAAAAGTTCAAAACCACAACCCCACACTCCTGAAATCACCTCTAATCCCCCAAGTATTTCAAAAATAGAATTCAGTTAGAGATTTGCTAGAGTCAGGACAGTAAGCAAGTCTTTAAATTGGCAGGCAGTTGAAAGAGACAAAGATGCTTCTTTCTTGCAATAAAAATTAGAATATGTGTTATCTGAGAGACAATAGCCACAAATATTGTACAGTGACTGGACAGTATGCAAACAGTTTGGTGAGGCCATGATGGAGAAAAACAAGGCAGTTTATTTTCAAATAAACATTAGAGTGTATTATTTCAGAGACGATATTGTACAGTGGCTTGATGGTACCACAATGTAGAAGGGAAAGAGGTAGCAGGTTTCACCCTGAAATTTAAATTAGAGTGTATTATTTCAAAGACGATAACTATACATATTGCACAATGGTTGGTATGTATGTAAGCAGCTTGTTTAGGTCAAAAAGTCAGACGGAGCGACAAGGCAAGTTTTACCCCAAACAAAACATTTTTATGTATTATGTCAGAGACAATAGCCACACATTTAGCACAGTGACTGCACAAGTTGCAAGCATTTGTTTTAGAATGTACTGTGAGAGAAAGAGACAGTTTAGATTGTATCCTGAAATAAGAATTGTTGTATTATTTCAGAGACTATAGCCACAAATATTGTAGAATTATTAAAAAGTATGCAAGCAGCTTGACTAGGCCTCAGTGTAAGAGGTGGGGTTGAAGCAGGTTTTATTCTAACATATAAACTAGAGCGTATTACTTCAGAGACACTAGCCCTAAACATTGCATAGTAACTGGACCGTATGTAGGAAGATGTTGTTGGTTTTATCCTTAATTATAAATAAAATATTAATTAATAGAAAATACTAACACATATTGTACAGTGGGTGGATACCTTGCTTAGGGCGCAACATACTGTAAGTGGTAGAGATAAGGCAGGTTTTATCCTAAATAAAAAATTAACCCTTATTTTGTAAAAGATAATTTGGGATTTCTAAGAGTAAAATTATTGTGAGGATTTGCTGATCGGCATAATTTTTTATTTAGTTTGAAACTTCCCTGCTTTTTCTTGCATTCAAAATATATTTCTCCTTTTATCATTTATATACTTTTTTTTCTTGTGTAGGCCCCTGGCATGTTCATTGGTCTTTGTTTTTTAGCTGAATGTGGGGGCCATTAAGCCGCGTACACATGATCAGTCCATCCGATGGACCGTTTTCATCGGTTAACCAATGAAGCTGACTGATGGTCCGTCACACCTACACACCATCGGTTAAACAACCGATCGTGTCAGAACGCAGTGACGTAAAACACGACGTGCTGAAAAAAAATTGAGTTTAATGCTTCCAAGCATGCGTCGACTTGATTGTGAGCATGCGTGGATTTTTAACCGTTGGTTATGCCTACTAACGATCATTTTTTTCCCATCGGTTACGAGTCCATCGGTTAAATTTAAAGCAACCCTTTAGGTTATTCTATTTTCCTTTTTATTTTATTATTTGCCTCTTTATATGTAACTTTGTCTCTCTCTCCTCTTCTTGAGTTTTGTGGAGGAGAGTAGTATCTTCATGGATAAATAGTGGAGGAATTATTGCTGTTTGCCTCATTGTTTAGTTAATTTTTTTAATTTTTTCAGATGCCCTTTTTGTTAGATGGTACATAACTCCATATGGCTGTCTGACTTCCCTGTTGTTTCCCAACTATTTCTTTATAGTGACTGGGATTAACAGTGGGCTAAGATGGCTGCTACATGGCGCACATGCAAATAGTGTCATACGGGGGAGGAGCCGTGCATGCATGATGATGTCATTGGTTCTGCATCCCACCAGTGATTGAAGAATGTGTTGTTTAAAGAAGAAAGATGCCATCACCCCTATCATGAATATACATAAAAACCAAAATCCTCTAGGTGGGACTTTTAGCGGCATAAAGGTATCAACATATAAAATTCATAACAAGCTTTATTGTACATCTTAAAATAGTATAATGATTAAAAAACAGAACCAATGCAGCTATAAAACATATTACACAGAATTACAATCTATATGGGTGGTTTTTGATAATGATTTTTTTTCTCTTTAATGCCATCTTTGAGACCTTATACCCATCCTATGGCTTTCCCAATTTCCCTGGAACTGTGAAATGATGCACAATAGATGGGTTAATACACAATTGTTATTGCAGGTGATTTGTGACAACAAAGTGGTTGTGATGAAATGCCCTTTTATCAAGTTAATTTGTGGTTAAAAAATGTATTATGTATGCAAAATTGTACTTATTATGTTTTTTATCTTAGTTTGTGACTCTGTTAGAATCTCCAGAAGGAGATGCTTTTAGAGAAACACGTAGAGATGGAATGATCACAATATACAACCTACATGAAATTCACATGTTATATGTGCTTTGCATATTTGAAATTTTTTATTTTTGTAATGTTTTCTAAATAAAATTATGTTATTTTATAAAAGTCACCTTAAAAACCCCAAATTATCTTTTACAAAATGTGGATATTTTTCTAGAGATGTGGTGCCCTTCATTTCCATTCTGACCCTGATCTATCTCTCTCTGTAAATACAATTTAGGTGTCAGTAATGGGGGCAGGCTAGCAGAGGGGCAGAAGCTGGTAATGATGGCAATGGCAGGCCAGGAGAAGTGGCAGGTGCTGGAAATGGTGGTAGGCTAGCAGAGGTGGCAAGAACAGGGAATCACGCTGTGGAGGTCCAGCAATGGCAGCAGAATTTCAAAGAAAAATTTGGTAGCATCAGCTGCATTGGCCATTGTTCATCCATAACTGTGCCCATGGTTATCAATAAAGGAGTCTTTAAAAAAAACAATAAAAAAAGTCTCAGTAAAGTTTACATGGAGGGGTATTGTTCTGCACATTTTTATAATTGTATGTATATGTAGAAGTTCAAGCACTTAGCTGCATACAAGATTCTGCACGCTGATGATTGCAATAAAAATTACAATAATAAAAGGCTTCCGTACAGTTAAAATAAGAAATAAATATGTTCCTACTTCTGTTTAAATATTTGGATAAAAATATATAACCTTACTGTCTCTAGTGCAGAACCATTTATATACAGGTACTCCTCACTTAACGACCAGGTTCCGTTTCAACGACCAGGTCGTTAAACAAATTGGTTGTTAAAAGAGGAGCCACAAGAAATCAATTTTTTAAGCATTCTTAACCTCCCTGGCGGTAAACCCGAGCGTGACTCGGGGTTGATTTTTTATGCTAGGATCGGTAACCCCGAGTCACGCTCGGGCTGGACGTGCAGAGTGTGCAGCGGCGCGGCTTACCTTTCGCTGGATCCACAGGCAAGTTACTTACCTTGTCCCTGGATCCAGCGATGCCACCCCGCTGTGTGAGCGAGCGGGACCTCCTCGCTCGATTCACAGTCTCCCTGTGTGCCGCCGATCTCCGTTCCCTGCGACGTTACGACGCACGGGAGCGGAGAACGGCGCCAAATTCAAAAAAGTAAACAAACACTTTACATACAGTATACTGTAATCTTATAGATTACAGTACTGTATGTAAAAAATACACACCCCCCTTGTCCCTAGTGGTCTGCCCAGTGCCCTACATGTACTTTTATAAAAATAAAAAATGTAATTTCTGCCTAAAAACTATAGATTGTCCAAAAGTGTCCCTTTATGTCAAAAATGGTTTTAGATCAGCTAGAAAACAGCGATAATAAATTATAATCACTTGCAGAATTGTGCGATAGCGATTTGTGGGGAAATTCGTCATAAAAAAAAAAAATAATGACAGCGACAATTCTGCAACTGAGCACATTTCAGTGATTTTGAGTTGATTACATTATTGAATAATTTTTATTATAATTATATTATTATTTGTTATAATTATTTATAATTATTTATTATATTATAATTTATAATTTTGTTTTAAAAAAAAAATCATACCCGGGATGCCTACAAGACTCTTGCTTGGTCAGATTTAAGTGAGTTATTTCTAAAAATTACAGGCCTACAGTATAAAACACCAAATTTCCTTGCAAAATAATTGTACCGCTTTTGGTACGTAATTCCAGACAGAATCATACCGCCAGGGAGGTTAACTACTGTACTGTATTGTGAAAAAAAGGTTTAAACACAAAACTCCAGCTCAATAGCGTTGTTTTACTTTGCATAAGTACAGAACACAAACGAAAATGTTGTACTGTACGGTACAATACAGTGATGTGTATTACAGCCCGTTGTTCGGGTGGGAAGAGCTAGTTGTAAGTCTGAGTGGTTGTTAGACAGGTAAGTCATTAAAGGAGGAGTATCTGTAATGGATTTCCAGATGAGAGATTGCCTGTTCTCTCTGTCAGAGTTGCCTACCCTAGTGTATTAAAGTAAAACTCCGGGCAAACAAAAACTGTGCCATCAGGCTTTGAGCTTGTGTTGATGGCTGCAGTTTGAAATCAATTTGAGACACTTCTGAGATCATTCAGAATTCATTGACAGGTGCATTTGACCTTCAGATAATCTCTTTCTGAGCTGCATTTTTTCTCAAGATGGATTTGCATTCTCATAAACTTCTATAAGAATGCAAAACTTGTCCGATGCAAACAAATGCCTGTCAACAAAAGCTCTTACTAGAAAAAGGTAGAAATGGGAATTGGGGGACTTTTAAGGTGCCAGAAACAAAAAACGTTATCATATATAATAAGAGTAACAAAGTTTATTTAATACATTTAGTTAAAAAAGATATAACAATCTCAAAATAAAATGGCATGTTTGTGGGAGTACAACTACTGTAGTTATACTCCCACAAACATGCTGTTTTAATTTGAGATTGTTATATCTGTTTTAACTAAATGTTTTAACTAAAATTTGTTACTCTTATTATATATGATATCGTTTCTGGCACCTTAAAAGTTCCCCCATTCCCATTTCTACCTCTTTCTAACAATTTGGGATGTGGTGCCTAGTCCACCTATCCTTGTCTGATTCAAATATACTACTTTCAAAAGCCCTTACTAGTTCGTGGTTCAGCTCCCTGTTTATTGGACAGACTTGGTCATGCAGAGGTCACATAGAAAGTTACATTGCTGAACCAAGAAATAAGTGCTTCACCCACTTGGCTGTACAGTGTGTACACTGTGATAATGTACGTTGTAAATCATAAGATTTTAATATCTATTCAGAAGTGCTAACTCCCTGCCTCTGAGAATGGGCTGGGACTCCTCTAGATACCTGTGCTCTATACCTGCAGATTTATTTTTACTCGCTGACAAAGTTAATTTAATATTTTACATTACTCTCCAAAACTGGAACAATATTTTCACCCTTTTAGCAACTCTAGCAATGCAAGGATTTTAACAGTACATTTTGAAATTCGGTCCATTGCAAAATAAATTGCTTAATGAAAATAGCTGTATACCCTATTGAAAATAAAGAAATGCAACAATACATTTTTATGTAGCTTTATCAATTTTAAAAACAAGCTATAAATGAATAAAAGTATATTTAACCATATCATGCTTTTGTATTAAAGGTTTTTTATTTTTTTATTTTTTTTAGGAAGGATGAAGAAACTATTTGTTTTGTTTTGTCCTATTGGCCACAAATTCTTGCCGCTTTTTCATCAGCTTATTAAAGACTGGTGTTGTGCAGCAGTTCAGTGCAGTTTGAAAAGCGTAAATGAGTTGGTATAAAAATATGGGAAAAAAAGCAACAATGTGAAGATGCAACATCTGAGTTCAAATAATTTTTCTCTCGATTTAACCTACTTTCAGTACTATCTCAGGCATTTTGCTACAGTGACCTCTGAGGCATGCTCAGATAATGCCAAAATAATTAAAGTTTTTCTTGCATCTGACTTTGCCTGTGAAGTTAAATCCCTCCCACCTGCAGGTGTATAGTGCAGCATCAACAGCTATCAAAAGCCAATTAGTTCGCTGAATGTAGCTGACACAATAGAGGAAACTCCAGGGTTTCTCAGGGTTCCCAAGAGCTATGTGCCAACAGTGAGACTGAAAAGTGGCCTCCTGGTTAAACATTCTTCTCTGGCTTTTTAATATCAGGCATGTCACTGCCAATAACACAAAAATACCTCAAACTTTATTTGCTTTTATGGTTTGTTCTACCTATACACAAAGTGATTGAAGGCAAGTGATGGATTCTTTTTTAGGTCAGCATTTTTCCTTTAACGTAGACACAATAGTGAGTCTGTTTTACATTTTTTTACTCTTGTATTAACCAATAAAATAGACAACATTTGTGTCTATCCATTTTGTGTTAATGATAAACTATTTGGTATTCTTAATTTCAAAGGCAATGTACAAAGTATACTATATTAATTAGAAAAACAGCACCAATAAATACCATGAAAATTAAAATAAATGCCACAAAGTGACAATCCTCTCTAAATGTTTAAAAAAATAATCTTAGGCTGATATGTAAGGTAATTTTTTTTCAACTAAAAGGATTAGCATATTTATTAGTCCAGCATTTTAAGAAATAACATAAAGATTTCAAAGTAACCAGCTTACACTTAATTACACTTAATTGGATTAATCACTGTTTTTTAGACTCGCTAGTTCTGTGTATTGCAGATTTAACAAATGGAGCATCTCTCTTTATTACTGAGTTCTGACTACAATGCACATCATTTTGAACTCCAGATTAAATGATAAAGGTTTAACCAATCCAATTGAATATATTTCTTTGGTTTCCATTATTTTCACATATATAAACCCCTTAAAAACATAAACATTTTACTAAAGCAAGGAATTAGATTTATTATCTAATGAAATTTGATCCCCTTTATAAATGTACAGTATTTATATAATACGTTCTATAATACACAGTTTATGTTCTACTGCACCTGCATTTAAATCACAGAACACTTGGAATGCTATGAACATTATAACCAACTTTAAATAACTCATGATATTGCTCAGTACAGTTTACTTTTACATTAACTAATTCTTTGCAATTAAGTTATGTTTTTTTCTACTCACATTCATCACATGGTACTATAATTCAGTTCGCATAGTATACTACAGTATAGACATAATATATCTTTATCAGTTTAATTACATTAAAATATAAACAACAACATTTCACCCACAATGTTGTACTGCCAACAATATCATAATTCCTTTCAGCCTTGTGTGATTATTAAACATCTTGGCAAAGTCACTTTCATTTTCCTTCTATAGACTAAATCTAATCCATATGGCTGGGCTTTCAAGCCAAACCTGGAAAGAAGAAGAAAGTAGGAACACCACCAGCTTTACTGTCTTCTTGCCTTCAGTATACACCCAGAGAAATGTCAGTGAGCATAATGTTTCTTAATTTTTTTTCCCAGGGTTGTTAAGTAATTCTGTCATGAAAGAGATGTATACAATGGCAAGACGCAAAGTTTCGATTCGTGAAAGTCTTTTCTCATATGCAAAAGTTGGCACCTTTTTTCTGAGAATATCAAAGGCTTCATTGAGGTTGAACATCCTCTTTCTCTCCCTGATGTTGGCTGCTTGCCGCTGGGCAGAGGTAATCACTCGTTTTCGCTTTTGTCGACCAGTAGGAGAACATACTGTATCTTCTTCCTCACAATCGGTTTCATCTTCGAGAAAACTTGTCAAAGGAGACCGTTTTTCATTAAGCGATATCCCACTTTCTCCAAACGATGCAAAATCATAAAACCTTTCACAGATATCCTGACTTGGAGATGAAGTTACCATTGTGTTATAGGGATGATGTTTTTGCCTGTAAGAAAATTCCATCACATCAGCACCAAACAGCGAGGGCTCAGTTACACCTCCTTTGTATTCCATTTTGTAATGTTCTTGGCAAGCAATCTTTGTGGTTGATTGAGGGTTTTTTCTTGAGATCCTCTTCTTGATGTCTTACTTTTGCAAATAACCATCACAGCATAATCATGGTGGCAAGCATTATTATTTATATCCGTGAAGGTAACAGGATTAGGCAGAGAAAAGGAGAGCGAAAAAACAGTTGCATCTTAAAGTTGATTGGAATCGACATGCGTAATCTGAGGGCACGTGGATAGCCCATAAAAAGAGTATCTTTTTTTAAATCATGTTAAACCGAGGAAGGAAAATGTCTTTTTCAAGTAATGGCTCTTAGATGTCACCTGCTGAACCGTCAGAGCTGATGATCCCAGAACTCTTTAGCAGTAAGGACCAAGCAGTTGCTGCTCTGGCACTGTGCACTTTAGTAGAGATTTCTCCAATTGATATAGGACAAGTGTACTCTTACTCTTTATGATCTTTTGAAGAGGGGACTTGTCTGGAAAGGAGTCGAATAGAAATGTTTATCTTGTTTCCCAGTGCTGAGGCGGTTGAATGACAGGACCTCCATTAGCCTAAGCAAGCATTGTAGCAAACCCAATATTGCATTCCCAATTGTAACTGTTGGAATCAGCTTTATCCTGCAAATAAGTTTAAATATATTGTCTACCGTGCAGTAAAATATTTACCTTGGTGGAAAATGTAGACTGCTTGTTTCATTACTCATGTTTTTTATGCACTTTTATATTTGGAGATAGAATACATTGTACAAAGTAAGTCACTTAACAATGCACAGTCGGTGCAATAAAAAACAAAATAAAATGTCTTACTTTATATCACACAGTATTTGTTTAATTAGGCAAAGGTTACTGTCCTTCAGTCAGTAGCCTGTAGAAACTAAAATAATTCAACTTGATTTGTTTGGCTTCACTATAGCTTACCATACATGTTACAATTTGATGTGCCATTTACTTTAGAGCTAGCAACAACTATGTAGTGCAAAGGCAAACCTGATCTGATGCAAACTTATTGAATTATGTGAGTGAGCCCTCACCAGACATAGTTTAGTAAATATGAAGGAGGATGTACAGAAATAATACAATTAGCATGTAACCTGTATGGTCGACTTAACAAAATGAATAATTATATTAAATATTAGATTAGAAACACACATCATTAATAAAAAAAAATATGTTTTCTTAAAATAACAAACATGTCTATATTTACCTGCTCTGTGCAATCCTTTTGCAGAGAGCAGCCCCGATCCTCTTTTTCTGGGGTCCCCCGGCCGGCCCTCCAGACCCCTCCTCTTTTATTAGTACCCCCACGGAAATCCGCTTCCCCTGGGGGTACCCGTGTGTACTCACTCAAAAACCCTGCTTCTGCATCTATTGGCACAGACAGCAGAACTCAGCCCCCCCCTGCTCCCATGTCACAGCATTTGATTGACAGCAGCTATCAATCTACACAGTGAGGAGCAAGACAGTGGCGGTAGCCATTGAACACATGCACATCACTGGATTAGATCGGGCTGAGGTAAGAAAAAGGGGGGAAAACTGCAGCAGAGAAGGTTTTTCACCTTAATGCATTCTATGCAGAAAAACCTTAAAGGGGTTGTAAAGGTTTGTTTTTTATTTACTAAATAGTAAATACACTTACACTTACCTTTTCCTTCGATTTCCCTTCTAAATGTTTTTTTCTTTGTCTGAATTTCTCACTTCCTGTTCCTCCTCAGTAAGCTTGCCCCCATCATCTGAAGCCTCGTACACACGACCAAGGAACTTGACGGGCGAAACACATCGTTTTCCTCGTTGAGTTCCTTGTTAGGCTGTCGAGGAACTCGACAAGGCAAGTTTCTCCATTCCCGTCGAGGAAATAGAGAACTTGCTCTCTTTTTGGCTCGTTGAGTTTCTTGACAGTTTTCTCGACGAAAATGTACACACGACCGGTTTCCTCTGCAAAAAAATATCTCCCAGCAAGTTTCTTGCTGGTTTTTGCAGAGAAACTTGGTCGTGTGTACGAGGCCTCAGCCATTCTGGCTGGGGGTTAGTCAGCATGCTCGCCCCCTCCCTTGGGATTACATCCCTGCGCGGAGACGCTGTGACCACACAGCTTGGAAGTCCTTTAATAAAGAAAAAAAAAATTCCAGCGCTGTAATTCTTCTATGACAAGGCTTCCACGATTGATACAGCCTCCATAGGAGGCGCCTGGCCGAATGAAACGTGACCCGTCTGACAGCTCTTAAATAACCGAGGGCGGGGCCACTAGTGATGTGGACGGGTCATACATGACGCCACGGGAAACCGCCGGAAACCCCCATTGCGTCAGAGGGGCCACCCGTCCACGTCACGGGTGGCCCGCCCTTGGTTATTTAAGAGCTGTCAGATGGGTCGCGCGTCATTCGGGCTGTTCACATGTTCTGCTGTGAACCAAACCGGGGGGGGTGTTCAGCTCATCTCTAGTAAACACAGTGCTGGACTCCTGGACTGGTACGTGTCTGTTTATTAAGTCAGCAGGTACAGTATTTGTAGTTGCAGAGTTTTAATTTGATTTTTATTTTTTTACAAGACTGTAGCTCTTCTTTAAGCAAGGTGAGTTATCTATTGTATTGTATGTATGCAAGAAGGTGTGCAGCATAAAGAGAGATGGCAGTTTCTGTTTATCACTTCTGGTCGATTTTGCTATAATGTAGCCTAAAAGTAATGAGGCCAATTTACAAAAGCTGTTGAGAATTTTCACCTAATAAACTGAAGATCCACTTCAATTAACCAATCTTAGGCAAATTCTATTAATCAATCATGTGCAAATTCCTGTTTACCTATTTTATCTACACATTATTGGGTCTTGAAAGTGAACTGGAATCTTCTTTTTCTCATAATAGATACATGATAAATGATAAATAGATAAATTTATTGAAAGAAGATTTTCAACTTCTATACTAAAATCATTCTCACTGCATCAGGCCATCAGCACTGAAATTTTACCACTTTTGGACTTTTTTTGCTACAACTCTGGGAGGGTTCCAGCAGAGACATTGGGTGGGTTTTCTAAAGGCAATCAGACTTTGCAAGTGCAGTTGCACTCATTTTCCCCAGAGCTTAGTAAATGTGGTATAACTCTGCTGATTTCCATCATTTTGCACCTGATTGGTTATTCTTTACAAGGTCAAACTTTACCACATTTACTAAGACCTGGGCAAAAATAAGTGCAACTGCACTTGCAAATTGTACAATCTTTTTTTATAAATCCATCCCCATTGCTGCTTTCCCTACTATCTGCACCCATGCCCTTCTATTTGTCTCTCCCCACACTCAAATCTCTTTTAGATTGTTCACTCGCTAATATCCACATCCCTTATCTGTATTCTTGTTGTCAGCTGGGAATTCTTTTGTGCAATGTTTTCTCTTCAGCCCCTCTCTTCCATGATTTTCCCTCAGCTGTGATCCCAGGTCTGCCCACTTTATTCCTATCAGACTGTATTTTACCAGCATGCTGTCTTAATCACTATTTTTCTCAGTTCCACTTGTCCACAGGTCGCATGTCTTCCCTTCAAATCCATTATGTTCTAATCTGTCCTTAGAATGCCCCATGCCCAGCAGGGACCCACCAGACGGGTGTCACCTAAAATTAATCTCAGTTCCCCACTTCAACATAGTAACCCCACTTACTAGTTATATTAGCAACTTACATGTTGACAATTTCTAAAAGGTCATTTTTGGTGCTAATATATGTAGCTGCACTAGTTCTCTAAATGGTTCTTATAGTAGGCGGTACAATGTTACTACAAAATTTCTCACATGACAGGTCCGAACTAATGGTTTACAGAGGACACTAGTTTTAAGCCATTTGCACTTTAAAATGCACTTTAAATGATACATTTAGGATCTCTTCACACCAGACATGCTGGCATGCATTGATCAACACATGCAAGTGCATATACTGTATATTGTAAAAGCAATGTATTTCAATAGGAGCAGTTCACACCAGAGTGTTGCACTGATGTGTGTAGTCCTGCTGTGAAAAGAAAAGTAAAACATGTTCAAATTTTTTCACAGCAACATGATGCAACATGTGTGAATGCATGTAAGCGCACCGTAATGCGCATAGACACAAGAGACAAAACAGTCAGGTAATGTTTCCTTTATAAAAAAAAAGCTTTGTGAAGTTTAATCAGTTCCCAACTGGCTCATGTAGATTTACTGTGGCGCAATTGCTCTCCGGGGGCAAAATCCCGTATATATACATATTTCACTTTAAGAGCCGCCAGAGGGTGCGCGCGTGCCAGCTGCACAGTCAGGGATCCGATACGTGTGGCCGGTGGTCGCGATCGCTGCTGGCCATGCTCGAGAGCCAGCACAGGGATTTGTGTGTGTAAACACACAAATCCCAGTCCTGTCAGAGGAGAGGAGACAGATCGTGTGTTCCTAGTATATAGGAACACAGATCGGTCTCCTCTCCTAGTCCGGGGTCAAAATCCTGTATATATACATATTTCACTTTAAGAGCCGCCAGAGGGTGCGCGCGTGCCAGCTGCACAGTCAGGGACCCGATATGTGTGGCCGGTGGTCGCAATCGCTGCTGGCCATGCTCGAGAGCCAGCACAGGGATTTGTGTGTGTAAACACACAAATCCCAGTCCTGTCAGAGGAGAGGAGACAGATTGTGTGTTCCTAGTATATAGGAACACAGATCGGTCTCCTCTCCTAGTCCGGGGGCAAAATCCCATATATATACATATTTCACTTTAAGAGCCGCCAGAGGGTGCGCGCGTGCCAGCTGCACAGTCAGGGATCCGATACGTGTGGCCGGTGGTCGCGATCGCTGCTGGCCATGCTCGAGAGCCAGCACAGGGATTTGTGTGTGTAAACACACAAATCCCAGTCCTGTCAGAGGAGAGGAGACAGATCGTGTGTTCCTAGTATATAGGAACACAGATCGGTCTCCTCTCCTAGTCAGTCCCATCCCCATACAGTTAGAACACATCCAGGGAACACACAGTTAACCCCTTGATCACCCCCTAGTGTTAACTCCTTCCCTGCCAGTGACATTTACACAGTAATCCGTGTATATGTCAATGATCTAAAAAATGTGTCAAAAGTGTCAAATCTATCAGTCGCAATGTCGCAGTACAGATCACTGACATTATTAGTAAAAAATAAATTAAAAAAAATGACATAGAAATGCCATAAATCTTTCCCATAGTTTCTAGACGCTATAACTTTTGTGCAAGCCAATCAATATACGCTTATTGCGATTTTTTTTTACCAAAAATATGTAGAAGAATATATATTGGCCTAAACTGATGAAGAAATTTATTTTTTAAAACATTTTTGGGGATATTTATTTTAGCAAAAAGTAAGAAATATATATGTTTTTAAATTGTCGCTCTTTTTTTGTTTATAGCGAAAAAAATATAAAAACCTTAGGGTGATCAAATACTACCAAAAGAAAGCTCTATTTGTGGGGAAAAAAAGGACGCAAATTTTGTTTGGGTACAATGTCGCATGACTGTGCAATTGTCAGTTAAAGCGACGCAGTGCCAAATTGTAAAAAGTGCTCTGGTCTGGAAGGGGATAAAATCTTCTAGAGGCTAAATTATTTTTTATGTATTTCAGCTAAATTTAGAATGCAACACAGCATTTTAATGCCGGACAATCATGCTTGTCTTTGCCATCGAATGTAACCAGATCCCTGACCATAGATCTGAAATTCCTACACCAGATGTGGCTGCTCTTCACCCACACTTGAAACGCATAGCGCATCTGATACCAGAACTTGATCCTCAGGCTTAGATTATCCTACTCCTTGGGAGAGATATCTTGCGAGTCCACAAATCAAGAGCTCAAATTAATGGTCCCAACAATGCTCCTTATGCTCAGAGGTTGGACCTCGGATGGGTCATCATAGGAGATGTCTGTCTAGGAAGTGTGCACAAACCTAACCCCGTTTGCAGCATGCTCACAAATACCCTAGAGAATGGGCGTCCCTCACTTTTCCAGCCATGCCACAACCAGTTCCTTGTTAAGGAATCGGCCTACACCACCCACTGTCTTGTCCCTTCACAAGCCTCACTAGTGACAACTTTGCCTGTGACAGTGACCGAGACCATTTAGGGTGCATAGTCTTTCAAAGAACTAAAGATGACAATCGTGTGGCAATGTCTATTGAGGACAAGCTCTTCTTAGAAATAATGGAGAAAGGACTAGTCAAAGATAGCACAAACAGCTGGGTCGCACCTCTTCCCTTCAGACCACAGAGACAACATTTACCCAATAACAGAGAACAAGTGCTACAACGTCTTGCTTCCTTTATACGTAATTTACAAAGAAAGCCAGAGATGAGAGAACATTTATTTTCTTTTATAGGGGAGATCTTTGAGAACGGTCAGGCCGAGATAGCTCCCACCCTTAAAGACTCTGAAGAATGTTTGTACCTCCCTATATTCGGGGTGTACCATCCCAAAAAGCCAGGTCAAATCAGAGTAGTGTTTGACTCTAGTGCCAAATTCAAGGGTGTTTCCTTGAACGATGTCCTCTTGACAGGCCCAGACCTCAACAACAAACTCCTGGGAGTACTCTTACGCTTCCGCAAAGACTATATTGCCTTCATAGCTGACATCCAACAGATGTTACATTGCTTTCTGGTCAGAGAGGAAGACAGAAACTTCCTAAGTTTCCTTTGGTTCAGAGACAATGACCCTTCTAAAGACATCTCAGAGTATCGCATGAGGGTACACATCTTTGGAAATAGCCCTTTACCTGCAGTCGCTCTCTACGGACTCAGACATTCCGCCCAAGAAGGTGAACTTGAGTATGGCTCAGATACAAAACAATTTGTAGAGAAAGACTTTTATGTAGAAGCTGTTTGAAATCCTTACCTTCCAGTGAGTCTGCAATCTGTCTTCTTAAAAGAGCACAGGAAATGCTTGCTTGTTCCAATCTCAGACTTCACAAGTTTGCTTCCAACAGCAAAAAGGTAATGGAAGCTTTCCCTGCTCGAGTCAAGACCATTCCAATGATCTAAGAGACTTAGATCTAGGTACAGACTCTTTACCTGTGCAGCGCAGTCTAGGTCTACTTTGGGACTTGAAATATGATTCCTTTACCTTCCAAATAAACAGAGAAGAAAGGCCATTCACTCGCAGAGGTGTCTTGTCCATAGCCTATACGATCCATTAGGATTTGCGGCACCTGTTACAATTCAAGGTAAAGCCCTACTTAGTAGACATGTGCACAGTTTTTTCTGTTCTGTTTTGTATCGTTTCGTAGGTTCGTTTCCGTTCGTTTTTCATAAGACGCCCGTTTTCCTGTTCGTTCCCGTTCGTTTTTCGTACGACGAGATTTTTTCGTATTCCGATCGTTTCGTATTTTCGTTACCGTTTTATTTTCATACATGCCGGATGGTTCATTATTCTGTTTAATTCATGTTCGTTACTTGTTAGACAATAATTTTCGTGAATTTTCGTCAATGATTTGCATTCTGTGTTTTGGATTCCTTTTTCTGTTCGTGTTTTCGGTCGTGTGTTCGTGTGACATCTATGACAATTTGTTGTGGATGTCATGTGGGCATGCGACTGAAGATACAAACAGAAAAAGGATTTTCGTCATTTTGTACTTTTGTAAATATATCCGGGGATTCGCGGCACCTACAACACGCGGCTCATCCATATTAACGATTGTTAAGCCCCATACACTTGGTCAGACTTTTTTAACAACAAACATAAAAACGATCGTTTTCCGTTTGTTCTCAGAAAATGTGTTCGTTTTTAAACTCCATCAGAAAACCATTTTTGGGTTCAAAAGTCTGGCCAACTGATCTCCCTTCAGATGAAAATCCACAGAAAAGTTTATTTGGCTTTACTGTACTACTGTACTCAGCACAAAAGAGAAGCTGCTAACTATACTCACTGCCCATTCAAAAAAACAAAAATTACATCTGTGGCAAGGGATTTGCATTCTGTGTTTTGGGTCCTTTTTCTTTTGGTGTTTTCGGTCGTGTGTTCGTGTGACATCGGTGGCAAAAGAATTGCATTCTATTGAATCCTAAATACGAACAGAAAAAAGGAATTCAAAATACAGGGTGCGGGTCTTTTGTTGTGGATGTCGTGTGAGCATACGACTGAGGGTGCGAACAGAGAAGGGATTCAAACAAGATACAGAGTGCAAATCTTTTGTTGTGGATGTCGTGTGAACATACGGCTGAGGATACGAGCAGAGAGGGGATTCAAACAGGATACAGAATGCAAATCTTTTGTTGTGGAAGTCGTGTGAGCATGCGACTGGGGATGCGGACAGGGAAAGGATTCAAACAAAATGCAGAGTGCAGGTCTTTTGTTGTTGATGTCATATGAGCATACGACTGAGGGTGCGAACAGAGAAGGGATTCAAACAAGATACAGAGTGCAAATCTTTTGTTGTGGATGTCGTGTGAACATACGGCTGAGGATACGAGCAGAGAGGGGATTCAAACAGGATACAGAATGCAAATCTTTTGTTGTGGATGTCGTGTGAACATACGGCTGAGGATACGAACAGAGAGGGGATTCAAAGAAAATACAGAATGCAAATCTTTTGTTGTAGGTGTCATGTGGACATGCGGCTGAGGATACGAGCAGAGAGGGGATTCAAACAGGATACAGAATGCAAATCTTTTGTTATAGATGTAATTTTCGTTCTTTTGCCGTTTTCGTTTTGTCGTATTTTCGTCAGATCGTTCGTTCGTATTTGCGGTTGTTCGTTATGCGGCTCATTCGTAATCCCGTCGTTTTCGTATTTTGGTGCTTTAATGTTTTCGTATGTACACATTATTATGCGGGTACGAAAATGAACATTTTCGTACGAAAATAACATTCGTACGAACAGGAATGCACATATCTACTACTTAGAGACTTGATTCGTGAAACATCTGACTGGGATGCCCCACTACCCCTTGATAAGAGGAACTCTTGGGTAGAGTGGAAGAACTCTCTATCAGTCTTATCTGATATCCATGTTTCACGCCCATATGCTCCTATACCCTCTAAAAAGACGCAGAGTCAAAACCTTTGCATATTCTGTGATGCTTCTATCAAGGCAATAGCTGCTGTGGCCTACTTAAGAACTGTCGACTCTACAGCATGATGCCACATAGGATTTGTCATGGGAAAGGCAAAGCTAGCTCCACACCCTGAGCACACTGTACCTAGGCTGTAACTTTGTGCTGCGGTACTAGCCGTTGAACTGGCAGAACTTATAACCTCAGAGATGGACATTGATCTCAAGGATGTCCAGCTCTACACTGACAGCAAGGTAGTGCTTGGCTACATCTACAATAAGACAAGATGTTTCTATGTTTACGTCAACAACAGAGTGTTGAGGATTAGGAGAACCACTTGTCCAACACAATGGCACTACGTACCTACGGACCATAATGCTGCAGACCATGCTACAAGAGCTGTTGCTGCATGTAACCTTAAAGACACAACATGGTTTACAGGACCTGCATTCTTGTACAATGCAGAACAGACTGTTCCTAAGAGCAACACTATTGAATTAGTAGATCCATACTCAGATACTGACATCCATCCTGAGATCTCAACATTTCAGACTGCAACTTCAGACTGCCAGCTTAAATCTGACAGATTTACTAGATTCTCAAAATGGAAGGCACTTGTTCGAGCTATTTCTGGTCTTATCCATATAGCTCACCCTTTCAAAGGTGACTCAAACAGCTGTGACCACAAAGGATGGCATCATTTTCAAAGGACCAGTTCAGCATTAGAGCTCCAACAGTCCCAGGATCTTACCATCTGTACTGTACAGCATGAAACCTATGCTAAGGAGATCGACTGTATCTTGAAAGGAAAACCTATCCCTAGTGACAGTGCCCTGAGAAACAAATAGTGGCATCTTATGATACCAGACGGGGAGTGTCATGCCTTTGGCCTATAAGGAAATGCAGTAATATCTTCTGGACTTGTAATTCAAATAATGTCCCCTAGATGTTACCCTTAAAAAAGGACTGTTGATGGGCAAGTTCTATGATAATGTACATTTCCTGTCGAGTTATTGAAAACTGTCTTCACTTCCTATCATCTCTCTTTCATCTCTTTTCCACTGGACAGTCCACATGGAGTCAGCTAAGCCTGCACCACATGTTTCCTAAGTCCTGATCCTCCTGGGACAGCATCGCTGGTATGATAAAGACTGTTTATCTATATGCCTAGTATACATTTGTCATGTTCATATAATTATTATATGTTCATGTATTTGTTTATCTCTAGTTTCACCATTATTCATACGCATCTTATATGGCCACCACCTGTTCATCGTAATAAAGGTCCAAAGTTACAGACATTCTGGTTATTTAGGATGCAAGGTTTAAGCTGTATGTTGAGCTACATATATGCCAGGGGAAACGTGTAGCGAGAACAGAACAGCTGGAATCCCATCGCATGTGATTTTCACAGGAATGTGATGTGATTCCTGTGCAAATAACATGTGGTATCTACATCACACAAGGATTAAAGTGATACTAACGTTTTAAAAAAACAAAAAACAAACATGTCATACTTACCTCCACTGTGCAGTTTGTTTTGCACAGAGTGGCCCCGATCCTTCTGTTCTGGGGTCCCACGGCAGCTCTCGTGACTCCTCTCCACATTAGATAACCCCCCCTGGGAGTGCTCCTGAGTTGTACACTTGGCGTCCAATGGCAGCGCTGCTATCAATCTGTCCAATCAAAGCTGGGACTCCGTTGAGAGAAGGACGGCAGGGATGCGCCCACGGAAATTCAGGGCTCAGGTAAGTAAAACGGGGGGCTTGGGGGCCAGACACTGCAAGGTAAGGTGTTTTTTCACCTTAATGCATAGGATGCATTAAGGTGAAAAAACACGTAGGTTTACAACCCCTTTAATCTTTAAAAATTGTGTAAGTTGCAAGCGGAGTTATTTAGGATAAGCATAAATAAATTTGCCAGAACAAAGTTTCTATATGCCATTTTTATGAAAATAGTCAGCCATTTACCAGTACTATATATTGTATAAACAAGAACATATGCAGCTTTCTTTGAAGATGTAAAGTAGGAAAATAATTGCCAAGCTGACCTTTTTAAAGCAGATAATGGGCTATGGTTTGCTGAGGACAGAACATGGCATCACATATATGATCTTGTAATAAAAAGTGGAGTGATTGATATGGGTATAAACAGTTATTTTCTGAGTATAAGGGATCTCTTTACCGTATGTGTGTTTCTTGGGTCAAGGTACAGGGCAGGTGATCATGAAGCAGGCCAGGATGACTCAAACAAGTCCTGCAGCTTCTGAGGGCGTAGTGCTACATATATTATTTTATTGGTTAGGTTTACATTAACATTAACAAACTGTGCTTGCATTATTTGAATTGCAAAAAATTGCGACCTTAACTACTTCCATACAGGGCTTTTTTACCACTTCCAGGGCCGCCATCAGGAATTATGGGGCCCCTTACACAGCTTCAGGCATGGGCCCCCTGGAGCAGAGAACGGGGGGGGGGGGTGCTGTTGCCGTTTGAAATTGAGAAGCAGGGGGGGGCTTTACAAAGAAAAGAAGAAATAAAGAAAAATATATATAAAAAAAAGGGGGGTAGCCATCCGGAGCCCTGGGGACCTCTGGGCCCTTTAATAAAAATAAAGAAATAAATAAAAAATATATATAAAAATATATATATTTTTTAAAAGGGCAACCCCCCTTTTTAAAAATGGGCCCTGTAGGTATATATCCACTTAAGGGCCGCCTCCTGCACATATACGTCGGCAGAATGGCACGGCTGGGCACAAGCACGTATATATACGTCCTGTACTTGTACCCAGTCGTGGGTCGCGGGCGCGCGCCCGCGGCGCCCTCCCGCGACCCGGTCTGAAGCTCCGGGACCGGGACCGCGGGTCCCGCGGACCCGACCGCCGCTCGAGTGCGGCGATCGGTCCCCGGAGCTGAAGAACGGGGAGAGCCGTGTGTAAACACGGCTTCCCCGTGCTTCACTGTGGCGGCGTATCGATCGCGTCATCCCCTTTATAGGGGAGACAAGATCGATGACGTCACACCTACAGCCACACCCCCCTACAGTTGTAAACACTCACAAAGTGAAGCCTAACTCCTACAGCGCCCCCTGTGGTTAACTCCCAAACTGCAACTGTCATTTTCACAATAAAGAATGCAATTTAAATGCATTTTTTGCTGTGAAAATGACAATGGTCCCAAAAATGTGTCAAAATTGTCCAAAGTGTCCGCCATAATGTCGCAGTCACGAAAAAAAAACGCTGATCGCCGCCATTAGTAGTAAAAAAAAAAATAAAAAATAAAAATGCAATAAAACTATCCCCTATTTTGTAAACGCTATAAATTTTGCGCAAACCAACCGATAAACGATTATTGCGATTTTTTTACCAAAAATAGGTAGAAGAATACGTATCGGCCTAAACTGAGGGAAAAAAAATTATATATGTTTTTGGGGGATATTTATTATAGCAAAAAGTAAAAAATATTGAATTTTTTTCAAAATTGTCGCTCTATTTTTGTTTATAGCGCAAAAACTAAAAACCGCAGATGTGATCAAATACCACCAAAAGAAAGCTCTATTTGTGGGGAAAAAAGGACAACAATTTTGTTTAGGAGCCACGTCGCACGACCGCGCAATTGTCTGTTAAAGCGACGCAGTCCCGAACTGTAAAAACACCTTGGGTCTTTAGCCAGCATATTGGTCCGGGGCTTAAGTGGATATATAAAAAGAAATTACAAAAAAAGGGGGTTGCCATCCGGGACCTCTGGGCCCTTTAATAAAAATAAAAAAAATAAACCTCTGGGCCCTTTAATAAAAAAATATATATAAAAAAATAAACATTTATAAAAAAAAGGGGGGTTGCCATCCAGGGCCCTGGGGACCTCTGGGCCCTTTAATAAAAAAAAATATATAAACAAAAATAAAAAGAATAAAAAAATAAACATTTATAAAAAAAAGGGGAGGTTTGCCACATGGGGCCCTGGGGACCTCTGAGCCCTTTAATAAAATATATATTTTTATATATAAAAAATAAATAAAAAAAATAATATAAATAAAAAAATTTGATTTGTTTATAAAAAAAGGGGGGTTGACATCCGGGGCCCTTTAATATATATATATATATATAAAAATAAATAAAAAAATATATAAAAAAAGGGGGGTTGTCATCTGGGCCCTGGGGATCTCTGGGCCCCTGGGGACCTCCGGACCCCAAATAAAAAAAAATTGGCCCTTTAATAAAAAATAAAATAAAAATATATTAAAAAAATATATATATTTTTTTTAAATAAATTAAAAAAGGGGGGGTTCCGTCCGGGGCCATGGGGACCTCCGGCCCTCTAAAAAAAAAAAAAAAAATGTCCCTTTAATAAAACATAGAATAAAAATATATTGAATTTTTTTTTTTTAAAGGGGGTTGCCATCCGGGCCCCTGGGGGGGGGAACTGCCATACCGGGCCTATTCTGACACTTCTCTCAAACATGTACAAATCATCATTCTTTTGCTAGAAAATTACTCAGAACCCCCAAACATTATATATGTTTTTTTTAGCAGGCACCCTAGGGAATAAAATGATAGTCATTGCAACTTTTTATCTTGCATGCAAAATAATTTTTCAAACACCTTTTTTTTAAAAAAAAATATGGTTTCATGAATTAAAAAATAACAAAACAGTAAAGTTAGTCCAATGTTTTATAAAATATGAAATATGATGTTACACCGAGTAAATAGATAGCTAACATGTCACGCTTTAAAATTGGTGCCAAACTTAGGTACTTAAAAATCTCCATATGCGACGCTTTGAAATTTTTTACAGGTTACCAGTTTAGAGATACAGAGGAGGTCTAGTGCTAGAATTGTTGCTCTTGCTCTATACCTCACATATGTGGTTTGAACGGCGTTTACATATGTGGGCGGGACTTACGTGTGCGTTCACTTCTGAGCATGAGCTACCGGGGACAGGGAAAAAAGCGACATCGCATATAATGTTAATAGATTTTCTTTTCTTTATTTCTTTACTTTTACATTATTGATTGACTTAAAGTGGTTGTAAATGTCAGGCATGGAAAATGAATAAAGCCCATCACTCTAAAGTATGTACTTATCTGAGTCTGGTTCCTCTCTGGTCTCTCCTCTCTCTGTTATCTGTATAACACTTTACTAATAGATTAAGCTTATGCCACAGCCTCTTGGAAGATGGCTTCCCCTAGCTCCAATCATCTCTCAGACTACACTCAACCCTGTGCTCTGGCTCTGCAGTGTGTGTGACATCAGACCCCCCCCCCCCCTTCTTTTGGTTGCTGACCCTTTCATCTGTGTGTTGTAGATGGCTGTAGGGAACAGATGGCTACAAATAAAGGTACAACATATAGAAGATAATTTGTTTCATCTATGGGTATCCCCTGAGGCTACTCACTTGTATAAGTGAGGGTTTACAACCACTTTAAAAGAGAAGTACTGGTTTTGCAGTGACCAAACAGGCACCCCAGATTATATACAGATACCATCAAGAGTCCATGTCATTGGAGCGTCAATGCAGGATGTGTATATTCAAAAAGTGCAGGGAAATATTTATGTGTTCAAAACTCAAAATCAAAACTCAGTTCAGGCTTTGGATTATGAAAAAAGTAGACAAAGCACTGGGTCACTGGCTATATAAGATTTTGTGTATGCTTGTGTTCCAGGTTGTAATCCAGTATGGCTCCATTGTAAAAAAGAGAGGTCAATTTGCATTGTCATTTTTGACTAGCTGACCCAGTTTGATGTGGTCCGCCTTTAGTTTGGTGGTGTTTTGGTTTGGTAGGCATGTTTGGTTCCTCTCCTGCATTTCTTTTGTTTTTCCAGTGCTTTTTTTTGCCAGACAAACTATAGGTATGTAGGGCTTAGGAGATCACCTTCCCCCTATCTATTGATCAGCACACCTGTGCTCCTTTTTAGGAGACTTTAAATTCATAGTTAGGACTGCAGCACACGGGGTGCCTTGACGATGGCGCTGCAGCTTACTACAGGTATTTGCAAATGCTTGCAACTAAACCTCTGTTTTTAAATGCATACAGCTAGACAGATCAATTTGGTTTAGTGCTTTTTTGTTGGTAACTTTGAGCCTGGCTATTATGGAAACATTTTTTATATTCCATATATATATACTTAATTGCATACTGCTAAAAACGCATCTCATTTAAAGTCCCAAAACCTCCCCCCCTTTTTATCCATTTACAGGGGCGGAGGCCTGTGGTAGTTCCTATCATATGCCTCATCTAAAGTCCCACCCTATGCCCCTCCTTTTTTGACACTATCCAGGGATGGATATGCGTTTCAGGAGTGGAATAAAGTGCCTCCACAGATCTACCACCGGCAGTTAAATTTGCATTGTCATTTTTGACTAGCTGACCCAGTTTGATGTGGTCCGCCTTTAGTTTGGTGGTGTTTTGGTTTGGTAGGCATGTTTGGTTCCTCTCCTGCATTTTTTTTGTTTTTCCAGTGCTCTTTTTTGCCAGACAAACTATAGGTAGGTAGGGCTTATGAGATCACCTGCCCCCTATCTATTGATCAGCACACCTGTGCTCCTTTTTAGGAGACTTTAAATTCATAGTTAGGACTGCAGCACACGGGGTGCCTTGACGATGGCGCTGCAGCTTACTACAGGTATTTGCAAATGCTTGCAACTAAACCTCTGTTTTTAAATGCATACAGCTAGACAGATCAATTTGGTTTAGTGCTTTTTTGTTGGTAACTTTGAGCCTGGCTATTATGGAAACATTTTTTATATTCCATATATATATACTTAATCGCATACTGCTAAAAACACATCTCATTTAAAGTCCCAAAACCTACCCCCCTTTTTATCCATTTACAGGGATGGAGGCCTGTGGTAGTTCCTATCATATGCCTCATCTAAAGTCCCACCCTATGCCCCCCCTTTTTGACAGGAATGGCACTTCTTGTATAAATGGCGCTCAAAGGAAACAAAGAACAGCCATAGTGCAATATTGCCAAATGAAAAGTTAATTTATTTAGTAAGAAAAACTGCTTACATCAAGTAAGGATAAAAACCGCAGTAAAAAGCAATGGGAGTAGTGACACACACGCCTCCTCACCATACTTCTGTTAAAACACCATCGGAACTGATGTCACAAGGCTTCACCCAACGCGTTGCGTCACTGGTCACATGACTTCTCTGAGGAACTCACAGTGTACAGTGAATTCAGAGTAATCGATTTTAGTACAGGACAGGACAACTTTGCAAGACGAAGGGCTCATTCTCTGTAGTTTTCTGCACCGGATGAATGCAGGTCACCACTAGGGCACATAGAAAACTTTTGTTTTCTATGTACCCCGTTGACATTGCAATTCAGCTGTGAGGTGTAGTGATCTGCGGTAAAATGCAGACGTGTACAATTTTGTGGAAGCACACTGGAAGGCACCACATGTCACTACAGGACACCATGCTGCTTTGTGACATTTCAATTAAAGTAAACATTGCACACATTGCACTGCAGCTTCATTGTTCCTGAACTGACATCAGCCTGTACGCTAAAACTGAATGTTTTAACATGCAGTGTAGGGTGAACAAGCCCTTACTGTAGAACGATGCATCCCAGTCACCGCTGAGGAAGCTGACATTTTCCCCTCTACCTTTCTTGCGGGTTCACTTCTCCGACGCTGTGAGTGGCTGGAGCCGCAATGACGTCATGTGCGGGAGTTTAATTTCCGGCAAGGAGCTCTGATTTTCTGGCAGCATCCACCAGACCTTCAGAGCGCATTGGGTCACTGACATCAGCGGCTGCATGCAAGGTGAGTAAAACCATACAGGTTTAGGAGATATTCATTTTACCTAAAGGTAAGCCTTATTATAGGCTTGCCTGTAGGTACAATTGTGCTAAAGGGGTATACAACCACTTTAATTAGAAAAGTGTTAATTTCGAAAATGTAAACGATCAAGTCAATATTCAGTTAGTATAGAAAACATGTTTCATGTCTCAGATAATACATTTTTATATGTATTTTTTTTCTTTGTATTTATTAAAAAGAAATGTAATTCAGCTCATACACTGTATTAAAACAATATATATATATATATATATATATATATATATATATATATATATATATATATATATATATACGTATGTACATGCAAATATGACCGCGTCATTCATTCACAGTTTCCTATGAATGTACAAACTACAACTACTGTCAGGCATTGCGGCTGACTGCTAGCAGTTCTGAATAAACTGCAAGGTCACCGATGAACGGTCTGGTAGTTCATTCACAAGCCCTAAAGCTTGCAAACAGTCAGCCAGTACCTACATACTGTATGGTTTGTCTGCAGGAGATTGGCATTGCACCCCTGATCCACTGATCACATATGCAATACTTTCTAGGCTCTTTAGGAAAAAAATAATACATGCACAATTTTTTTCAAATGAATCCAAAGTAAAAAAAAGTAAAATAAAATAATTTCAATATATGAGTGTAACTGTCACAAGACACATGTATAAAAGTTCATGGTGAGACATGGTCAGAAAACAATAGCTCATTAGGGAGGATTCCCTTAATCCACATTGAGTGTGTAGATGTGGTAATCAAGTCAATTTTCATTGAAAACCTTGGATTGCGAGCATAATTCATTCTGGAAACATGCTGTAATCCAAAGTATAAAAGAGAAGAGAGGTGCCTCTAAGTGTAGCAATATGTTGCTAAACGTTGTACCTTCATTAACCACTTCAATACCGGCCCATAGTCATATAACGTCCACAAATGGGATCTCCCATCCTTGGTGGACGTCATGAACAGAATGCGAGTATAGCCCCATGTAAAAAGTAATAATAAAAGGTAAAAACCTATCATATGACGTCCTGGGCTTTGTGAGGGGATATCTGCATGATGCCTGCAGCTAGAGGCATCATTCAGATATCATTATTTGCCAGCAGCGATTATTTGCACCATAAGAATGATCATAGCGGCTGTTCTGCCGCTTGATCATTCTTATAGGCGGCGGGAGGGGACAACCCCCCCACCGCCATCCGGTGCTTCTTCGGGCCCCCCGTGCCATCAGGGGCCCACCGGATGGCAAGCATAGAGATGACTTGGCGCCCAGATGGTCACCAGTCATCTCTGTGACCGTCGGAGGCCCAGGCGCGATGTGATGACGTCACGCCCGGGTACCCGGAAGTAAACAAAGCCGCGATTGCGGCTAGTAAGCATGAGATCGGTGAATTTTTTTTCAACATCTAATGCTTTCCAGCCTGGAGGAGAGATGCAGGGTCTTATTGACCCCGCATCTCTCCATAAAGAGGAACTGTCACACACCATTCCTATTACAAGGGTTGTTTACATTCCTTGTAATAGGAACAAAAGTGATAAAAAAAAGTGTAAAAATAAAAAAAATAAGTAAAACATTTTTTAAACGCTCGCGCTCAGAAGCGAATACACACGTAAGTCCCGCCCACGTATGTAAACGCCATTTAAACCACATATGTGAGGTATCGCCGCGTGCGTTAGAGCGTGTGAAACAATTTTAGCACTTGACCTCCTCTGTCTCTCTAAACTGGTAACCTGTAAACATTTTCAAAGCGTCGCCTATGGTGATTTTTAAGTCCTGAAGTTTGGCGCCATTCCATGAGTGTGCACAATATTTTAAGCGTGACATGTTAGGTATCTTTTTACTTGGCGTAACATCCTCTTTCATATTTTACAAAATAATTGGGCTAACTTTACTGTTTTGTTATTTTTTAATTCATGAAACCATTTTTTACCCAAGAAAAGGCATTTAAAAAATTATTGCGCAAATACCGTGCCAGATAAAAAGTTGCAATGATGGTCATTTTATTCCCTAGCGTGTATGCTAAAAAAACATATATAATGTTTGGGGGTTCTGAGTAATTTTCTAGCAAAAGAATGATGATTTGTACATGTAGGAGAGAAGTGCCACAATAGACCTGGTATTGAGGTGGTATAAAAGCCCTGTATTGAAGTGGTTAAATGTAACCATATCGCTACACTTAGAGGTGCCTCTCTTCTATTTTATACTCAGTTGTGACGGTACTTGTATATCAAGACATCGCTTGTATATCAAGTCAAAATTTAAAAAAAAATGTTTGCTTGTCTTGCAAAATGCTCTCAAACCAAGTTACTCTCAAACCAAGGTTTTACTGTATATTATCTATAAAATTCTTAAGAGCCAGTGACATTTTACAATGAACTTACTCTGAAAGCAAAAATAATTCTGCAAAGAATGCTGTTTATTTCACTGTTGCTAATTGTCTGTTTTAAAATAATTTTATGTACATATTTTTTTGCAGTGATTTTTTTTTTCATTAAATGGGATATTTAAAAAATATTAAGCTGAATCTCTGAATGTTTTAAATGGCTAGCTATAACTAGCTGATGGCTTGCATATTTTAAACTCTGTTACAGTTCTTCCAGCTAGTATCACAGATGTTCATTAAAAATCTGAATTTATTTTTTTTTGTTTACAAACTTTTTTATTTGGTAGAAAATGGTGGTACAAAAAGCAAAATGGCATACAAAAAAGAGTACACATAAGAAAATGTCCAGGAGTCAAAAAATAGACAATAGTAAACTATACAAATCTTATGTAACATTAATAAAACATAGTTCTAAAGAGTAGAGAATTAAGATGAGGGTCAAAAAGTAGATATAAAACCATAAGTGTTATTAGGATAAACAGATCAGCAAAAGGAATTATGCGATTTAGATGGGATTAAAGAAAGTAGCAGAATGTTCAAACCATGGGTAAAGCAGATGCTGTAAATGATGCACAAGTGGTGGTAGCTATTGTTTGTGTATGTAAAGGGTTAACTGCAGAATTACCATATCCCAGTGAGACCACTCTGTCTGTTGGTGCTTGGATTATCGTCTCTTAAGCTAAAGAATATTCATAGAGGGTTAAGCTGAGAGTAATATCATAACAGTTGGCCTCACACTTATGAATGGTGAAACACTGCAGCAACACAGACTACTCTGTGCATTGTGTTTTGGTGGGAATAATTCTCAAATACAAAAAAGGCAGATGATCCTGTATTGTAGGTTGTGGTTGCTGAATTAGAAATGTACTGCAGTGTGATGCATGGCAGCCCATTTAGATTGAATGAGCTGCCTTAACGCAGTGCATATTACCACAATGCACTACAATGCTGTGGTTTGAAGGGACCCTTAAACAATGCTTCTTGCTTCATTTAGCTTTTATCTATCTACACTATATTGGGTATTGTGACGCCTGCCTTTACAAGCACACAAACTTTAATGGCATCCCAGTCTTATTCTGTAGGGTTTAAAATTGAGTTGGCCCACCCTTTGCAGCCATAACAACTTCAACTCTTCTGGCAAGGCTGTCCACAATGTTTAGGAGTGTGTGTATGGGAATGTTTGACCATTCTTACAGAAGCGCATTTGTGATGTCAGGCACTGATATTGCACAAGAAGGCCTGGCATACAGTCTCCACTCTAATTCATCCTAAAGGTGTTGTATCGGGTTGAGGTCGGGTCTCTGTGCAGGCCAGTCAAGTTCCTCCACCCCAAACTCGCTCATCCATTTCTTTATGGACCTTGCATTGTGCACTGGTGCGTAGTCATGTTGGAACAGGTAGGGGCCATCCCCAAACTGTTCCCACAAAGTTGGGAGCATGGAATTGTCCAAAATGTCTTGCTATGCTAATGCCTTAAGAGTCCCCTTCACTGAAACTAAGGGGCCAAGCCCAACCCCTGAAAAACAATCCCACACCATAAAGACATGCTCTCTTTTTTTCTCGACGGGATCCTCAACAGTTTCCTTGTCGAAAAATGTACACACGACCGGCTTCCTCGGCAAAAAAAAAAATCCCAGCAAGTTTCTTGCTGGTTTTTGCCTTGAAACTCGGTCGTGTGTACGAGGCTTAAGCACTAATAAGCACTAAAGTTTGGCGTAAAAAATGCTTCAGATTTTTACCCTGTCTGCTGTGGCATGCTTTTTGTGTGTTTTTTTTATTTTACAATAAAAGCAATTTATTTTTGGAGTGCAGCTGTCCAGAACGTTTTTCCTTCATTTTGAAGCTGTTTTAGATGCAAAGGGTGAGCCAACATAATATTGAACCCTACAGACTGGGATGTACCACTAAAGTTCATGTGCGTGTAAAGACAGGCGTCTTAATTTTTTGGACAATATAGTATATCTATCTTTTTATCTATATATCTATCTAGCTATCAAAGCTGAAGACATTAATGAAAATTTGTACATGGATTTAAGATATAAAAATGTAAGCGTACAAGTCCTTTTTTTATTATATATAGCCAAACATATATAATCCTCTGCTATTGAAATAGGAAATATGCTCCATGTAATAGGAAATCTGATTCTGGTTACAAGTAAAAAGGCTAGAGGAAAAAAGGGCAATATCTAGTCATGGAAACGCACTAGTCATGGTTGGGTTTGATGAATTCCAGTAACGCCTTTTAAGAACCTGGTGAGGGACTCCCTTTGATGTCCACCTTTGTGTTCCTGGTAATAGTGTCCGCACCTGGCAGATCCAAAAGAACAGAAACGCATCTGCCATGGAGAATTGAAATAACACGTTAAGACAGACTAGGCCGTAATAAAGATCCAATATAGAATATGGAATTTACAGATCTGCGCAGAATGGAAACTCACTAATGTGGAAGTCGAAGCATTTTATGTTTTCCTCTCCTTTCACTTACTTCAAACAAAACCTCAGCTTCAACTAGGGTTTTCTTTTCATCTTCCGCACACAAGAAACCTAAAACATATGCAGACTTCAACTTCAATTGTAAATTGGTCTTCCAGGTAAATGACTGCACGTGGTGATAACTGTCCCGTCTGCCTTTGTTCTTATCGTTTTCAAAGTACAACATAAAACACTGTATATAGAGGGAAGCAGAGGTGAGGGAGGGAAGCGGGTGAATAAAGAATTATGGTCAGGTTATTGATGTATGCACTGGATGGGAAAAGAGGTATAACCATTCTCAGAGTTTCCTATCAAATATAGGAATATATATATATACACTGCTCAAAAAAATTCAAGGAACACTTTGAAAACATATCAGATCTCAACGGGCAAAAATCTCATGCTGGATATCTATACTGATATGGACTGGATAATGTGTTAGGAATGAAAGGATGGCAAAACATTTGATGAAAATGAAAATTATCCACCTACAGAGGGCTGAATTCATTGACACCCCGAAAATCAAAGTGAAAACATTATGCAGCAAGCTAGTCCATTTTGCTGAAATTTCATTCCAACAACTCAAAATGGTCCTCAGTAGTTTGTATGGCCCCCAAGTGCTTGTATGCGTGCCTGACAACATCAGGGCATGCTCCTAATGAGACGATGGATGGTGTACTGGGGTATTTCCTCCTAGATCTGGACCAAAGCATCACTGAGCTCCTGAACAGACTAAAGCCTTGTACACATGACAGGTTTTCTCGGCAAAAACCAGCAAGAAAACTGCTTATTGCCGAGATTACCGTTCGTGTGTACGAGGCATTCAGGTTTCTTGTCAGGAAATCTGGCCAGAATCTCGATGAGAAAAAAAAAGAACCTGCTCTCTTTTTTCTGCTTCGAGATTCTTGTCGGCCTGTTTCCCGACGAGAAACCCGAGAGTGTGAATACTTACCTGTTTTTCCTGACGAGATTCTTGCTTGTGTGTACAAGGCCTGAGGTGCAAATACTGTCACCAGTGCAGCACAGCATCATCATATAACTGGCGTGGTGGTGATCAGGGACAGTGACTACTGACAGTACAAATATTTTTTTTATAGATATATATCTATATCTATATATATAGATATCTATATCTATCTCTATATATATATATATATATATATGAAAATTGATCAACTCTGATGTACTGACGAAATAAAATAAGGAATAACGCGTTCAAAATTAAAAACTAACTACAAATAAGCAGCAGCTCAAATGTGAGATACGCACCAAATGAAAATGGAAAGAAATGTAGCCGCGCTAAACAATTAAATACATAAAAAATAGTAAGTAAGACCCCTTTCACACTGGGGGCGTTTTGCAGGCGCTATAGCATTAAAAATAGCGCCTGCAAAACGCCCTAAAACAGCTGCTCCATTCACTCCAGTGTGAAAGCCCGAGGGCTTTCACACTGGAGCGGTGTACTGGCAGGGCGTCAGAAAAAGTCCTACCAGCAGCTTCTTTGGAGCGCATTAGAAGCGGTGAACTCACAGCTCCTAATGCGCTCCTGCCCATTGATATCAATGGGCAGCGCCGCCGTACCGCCGGCAAAACACCGCTGTAGCGGCGCTTTTAACAATTTTTTGGCCGCTAGCGGGGGGTAAAATCGCCCCGCTAGCGGTCGAAAAGCGCCGCAAATCCGATGATAAAGAGCCGCTTAAAATAAAAAAATAAGACCGAGGGCTTTCACACTGGAACGGTGTGCTGGCAGGGCTTCAGAAAAAGTCCTGCCAGCAGCTTCTTTGGAGCACATTAGGAGCGGTGAACTCACGGCTCCTAATGCAAAGCGCCACTAAATATAGAGGCGTTTTACTGCCAACGCCCGGGGTGGCACAGTGTGAAAGGGGTCTAAGTGATAACAAAACTTCTAGTGAAAGAAATAAATGTTGGATAACACCATAAAAATAATAATGAAAAAAATATATATATAAAAATTTAAAAAAAATAATTGAAATCTGTCCTAATATCAGAAACATAAGTAGATATACAAAAACAATGAAACGTCCAAAAAAACATTGAAAACATTGAAAAACAGTGCGAATCAAAATAGATGCATATAGTCCATGAATCACACAAATGTGCATAAATGGGTAAAACTCTTGTGATTAATGCGTGTTCCACCACCACCAGTTGTGCACCGTACTGGTGATGTACTGACGGCCTATCTCATTTCTTGAGGCCGTTTGGACGCAGCTGATCACAGATTGCGGTAAAGGGCTAATCACAGTTGCCCCATGTGATCGCCTAATGACAATGTAAACAGACTTGCGGGTTGTCAGCAGTATTTTGCTCACTCTGTGACAGGAGAGCTGCTAACTGGCAAGTGTGACAGGGGACATGTACACAGATAATCAGTGCCCATCAGTGTCGCCTATCAGCAGGGCCGTCTTAATAGCATCATGGGCCCCTGGGCAAAGTAATTCTCTGGGGCCCCTACAGTGGAGACAAGTAAACAGACATCAAGTCGGTAGGAGGCACCTTTTGGGTGGAGCTCCGCATTAACTACATGAACAATCATTCTGTGCAGCAAAGAAACAGTGGGGAAAATTCTACATACATAAAGTAACAAAGCTGTCCTGTGCAGATAAAATATATGCTAGATTGATGCCTTCCCATCACTCTGACCCCTCTACACCCCAGATATCCCCCCATTAATCTCAGTGCCATCATTGGTCCCCCAATTTCGGGGCACTGTGGGCTCAAGGACCAGCTACTTTGGGGAAAGTGCAGGGGCCCCCATGCAGCTGGGGCCCCTGGGCAGTGCCCAGGTGTGCCCTCTCATTAAGACAGCCCTGCCTATCAGTGACCATCAATACTGCCTATCAGTGGCCATTAGTGCCGTCAATCAGTGCCCTTCAGTGCTGCCTATCAGTGCCCATTAGAGCCGCATTTCAGTGCAACTTCATCAGTGCTGTGCCATCAGTGCCACCTCATCGGTGCCCATCAGTTCAGCCTCATCAGGGCACATTGACAAAGGAGAAAAAATTACTTACCGTATTTATCGGCGTATACCGCGCACTTTTTTGCCCTGAAAATCAGGGCAAAATCGTGGGTGCGCGGTATACGCAGATACCCGCTTTCCCGCGCCGAGTTTTGAATACTGCGCCGACATATACCGAGCGCAGTACACTCGGGTATAGTCGGGCAGTCTCGGCTCCTTCCGCGCTCACGTCCTGGACGTGGAGTGTACTGCGCTCTGTATATGTCAGCGCAGTATTCAAACTCGGTGCGGGAAACGAGCGGGGAGGACGCGAGGACGCCGCAGAAGGACGCCGGACCCGCCGAAGAGGACACCCGAAGCCGCAGACGGACGCCGGACCCGCCGAAGAGGACACCCGAAGCCGCAGAAGGACGCCGGACCCGCCGAAGAGGACACCCGAAGCCGTAGACGGACGCCGGACCCGACGAGGCCGCCGATGGACGCCGCGCAATACAAAATAACTTTTTTCCCACAGGATTCGGGGAAACTTTAGGGGTGCGCGGTATACGCGGGAGCGCGTTATACCGCAATAAATACGGTATTTGCAAAATGTTATAACAGAAACGAAATAAAAGATTTTTAAAAACATTTTCAGTCTCTTTTTAATTTGTTTAGCAAAAAATAAAAAACCCAGTGATGAATAATTACCACCAAAAGAAAAAGAAAGCTCTAATTGTGTAAAAACAATGATACAAATGTACTATGGATACAGTGTAGCATGACTACGCAATTGTCATTTAAAGTGCAACAGCGCTGAAAGCTGAAAATTGGCCTAGGCAGGAAGGGGGTGAAGGTGCCCTGCATTGAAGTGGTTAAATGTTAATTTGTAAACATAAGACTGCATCATACTAAATATGATTTTATAAAACATCCATTTAAAAATGTATAAATTGTAAAATAAAACTGAAAGAAAAAAGCATCACATTTTCCCTTTAAGCTGGAACCTCTTTGTCTTGGTAATAGAAATGGAAGGTAATTCTGGTAGAGCAGAGAAATATATTTCCTTAGGAACCTGCAATACCAGAACGTCTCCGAGCTGTCAAGGAAATGAGCACTGGTGTGAGGTTGGGGATAAATGCTTAGACATACAATTATCCTTTTTTTTCTTTAACACTGTGACATTCATCATAATTTTGCTGTTGTTGTAATCCCAAAATGATTCCCAGAGTCTTACTTTTATTAATTTTCAAACAATGCAGGGACATCAAAGAGTTTCAAATGTAAACATCAAAGACATGTCCAAAATCAGAGATTTCGGGCTAAGACAGTTCGGGTTCATTTAATATCCTCTGCTTTCCAGGGGATTAAATTACAACATATAAAATTCTTGGAATCTGAATTACTGTATATGAAGTATTTATTGCCTGTTATTCTAAGACCAAAATGGCTGTGACAGCAAAGTCCACAACATTCCAATTTTAAGATCATTTGTGGGGTTATTTGGGATATTAAGAGTAGGCTTTTAATAGAACAACTTGATGGAAATTAAAAGTAAAGGGAAACTACTGAGAAACAGAACATCCCATATTGAGGGACCACTACAAACAGTAGAATGCAGTATGATGTCATGGAGATAATAATAGCATGTATACATGTGTAACTAATAAATAAATGCCCAAACAGACTCTGATAAGGAAAGGAGAGTCCATCTTTAGTGAGTTATTGTTACAGGCAGCGTTTACCGTTTAGTCATTTAGGACAGTGGGGTAGATTCAGGTAGCAATTGCGTCTGCGTAACCATAGTTACGCAGCGCAATTGCTTACTTGCGCTGATTCAGGAACCTCGTATCGCCGACCGCAGCCTAAGATATGACTAGCATAAGGCTCTTATGCCAGTCATATCGTAGGCTGCATTCTTACGATGACCGCTAGGGGGCGTTCCCGTAGTGGTCAGCGTATAGTATGCAAATTGCATACTAACGCCGATTCACAACCCTACGCGAGCCCTGCGTACGCAGTTTACGTCATTTGTGTACGTCGGTTTTTGCGTAAGGCTGCCCCTGCTATTAGCAGGAGCAGCCAATGCTACGTATACCCGTCGTTCCTGCGTCGCATTTTTGAAAAATTACGTCGTTTGCGTAAGTGAATCGTGAATGGCACTGGACGCCATTCACGTTCACTTTGAAGCAAATTACGTCCTTGCGACGTCATTTACCGCAATGCACGTCGGGAAAGTTGTACCTGAATCTACCCCAGTGTTTCTACATTTTAACCCGTGCGAAATTCCATATATTTATTTTTGTGTATGTGAGGAACTTCAGTCTCCTTAAAGCGGGGTTCCCATTACATTTTTCAATTTTTAAAAATATCACCTTTCATCTTGCGTTGTACATATCTCTATAGTCTCACTTACTATTTGAAAAAGTCCCGCCGTTCCGCCGAGTTATTTAAAATGAACAGTTTATATTCTTCCCTGCAGAGCGTTCTCATTTTGCTTTTGGGCATTGTGAAGCCCACAAGCAATTACTTCCGGGAATACTGTGGATGACGGTGGATAACTAGCTGAAAGGGCCGCCCATCCCGCCCCATTCTCGCGCGTCCGCAATAGAACTGCAGTGCCGCACCGTCAAACACTTGGGTTGCCATCACAACGAGCGGCGGTGAAAGTGCACGCCGTTGTGATGGCAACCCATAAACATCAACAAGCCCGGAGACATAGGGGAAGCGCAATGCATCCTGCGAGCCGAGGGAGCTGACGTCAGGATCCTCGGTGAATAGGAAGGCAGATTTCGTGGGACCGCATAGCAACAGGTATTTCGAGGTGAGTAAAAAATGTTTTATTTATTTATTATTTTTCAGGTCTAAGCTACAATATAAAGCAAACTTATATTTTTGATGGAAACTCTGCTTTAACCACCCTCACGGTATGATTATGTCCGATTTTTGGGTCTCAAAGCGGTACAATTGTTTTGCATAGAAATTTGACGTTTTATAGTGTAGGCCTGTAATTCTTAGTAATAACACACTTAAATCTGTCCAAACAAGAGTCTAGTAGAAATTCCGGGTATGATAATGTTTGAAACACAAAATCATAAATTATAATATAATAACTATAAAAAATTATTAAAAAAATAAATAATATAATAATTATAATAAAATGAATTTCCCCACAATTCACTATCGCTCAATTCTGCAAGTGTTCTTATTTACTATCGCTGTTTTCTAGCTGCTCTAAAACCACTTTTGACATAAAGGGACACTTTTTGGTTGCTATGGACAATCTCAAGTTTCCAGGCAGAAAGAACAGTATATACAGTGGTGGTGTGTTCATAAAGGGAGCGCCGCCCCCTCTCTCTCCTGCACCACCACTGAATACAATACACAGATTCATGCATTGCATGAATCTATGTATTGTTGCTACCGCCCACTATTCAGATGGCCAGCCCCCTGGTGAGCGCCGGCCATCTGAATAACGGCAGCAGGTTGGCTTTGGAAGTGGCTCTGATATGCTTTCCAATTACAGCCCTCAGGCTATAATCGGCTTCCTTAGCCAGGGGACGCACGGGGGGTGTGTTCCCTGGCTAACACTGACAGGCGTCTCAGCCAATCAGGTTCACCGGTTCTGGTTACCGTTAACCTGATTGGCTGAAGCGTCATCAAGAGTGGCAAAAGACATTGAGGGACCGTGGAAGGAGGATGGCTGACCCCAGAAAGGTAAGTGCCGGGTGGGGGGGAAATCTGACTGGCAGCATTTTGCAGGGCACAGTGGCAACAATTGATGTGGGCAAAGTGGCTACAATTGATGTGGGCACAGTGGGGACAATTGATGTGGGCACAGTGGGGACAATTGATGTGGACACAGTGGGGACAATTGATGTGGGCACAGTGGCTACAATTGATGTGGGCACAGTGGGGACAATTGATGTGGGCACAGTGGGGACAATTGATGTGGGCACAGTGGGGACAATTGATGTGGGCACAGTGGCTACAATTGATGTGAGCACAGTGGCGACAATTGATGTGGGCACAGTGGTAACAATTCATGGGGGGACAGTGGTAACAATTAATGGCATGGCACAGTGGCTGCATTTGATGGCACAGTGGCTGCGTTTGGCATGGCACAGTGGTGACAATTTATGGGCAAGTGCCGGGTGGGGGGGGCAATCTGACTGGCAGCATTTTACAGGGCACAGTGGCAACAATTGATGTGGGCAAAGTCGCTACAATTGATGTGGGCACAGTGGGGACAATTGATGTGGGCACAGTGGGGACAATTGATGTGGGCACAGTGGGGACAATTGATGTGGGCACAGTGGCTACAATTGATGTGGGCACAGTGGGGACAATTGATGTGGGCACAGTGGTAACAATTGGTGGGGGGACAGTGGTAACAATTAATGGCATGGCACAGTGGCTGCATTTGATGGCACAGTGGCTGCGTTTGGCATGGCACAGTGGTGACAATTTATGGGCACAGTGGTGACAAATGATGGGCACAGTGATGACAATTGATGGGCACAGTGGTGACAATTGATGGGCACAGTGGTGACAATTGATGGCACAGTGGCTGCGTTTGATTGCATGGCACAGTGGCTACGTTTGATGGCATAGTGGCTGCGTTTGGCATGGCACAGTGGCAACAATTGATGGCATGGCACAGTGGCTGCATTTGATGGGCACAGTGGCTGCATTTGATGGGCACAGTGGCTGTCTTTGATAGGCACAGTGAGGCTGCAATTGTCTTTTTTTTTTTCGTTTGTTTGCACCCCCCAAAAATTTTGAGCACCAGCCGCCACTGAGTATATATAAAATAAAACTGCATGCAGGGCACTGGAGAAAACACTAGGGACAAATTGGATATGAAATTAATTCATGCAGTAATGTAATCTGTAAGATTACAGTGTACTGTATGTATTGTGAATTTTTTCATTTTTGAATTTGCCACCAGGCTCCGCCCCCGTGCATCGCAACGCTCACAGGGAACAGAGCCTGGCACACAGGAATTGGGCGGAGGACACAGCCCGTGGACATAGCGAGGATACATCGCAGGATCCTGGGGGTAAAAGGTGAATATACTGCACCAGGATCCTGCAATGCAATCCCGAATGTGGCTCAGGGATTAACGCTAATGGTACTGAAATATAACCCCAAGCCCAACTCGGGAATACCGCCAGGGAGGCTTCCTTATGTTTCCACCCCCTCCACCGGTGCCACTGTTTTTGACTGTCTGGTGCATGCATATACACTCACCGACCACTTTATTAGGTACACTTTGTTAGTACCGGGTTGGACCCCCTTTTGTCCTCAGAACTGCCTTAATTCTTCATGGCATTGATACAACAAGGTGTTGGAAACATTCCTTAGACTGGGTTCACACCTATGCAAATTGGATGTGGATTTCCCTGCATCCAATTCACATGTCAGGAGATTATGATCGGCTCTCTATGGAGCCAGTTCATACATCTCTGCAGTGGCTCCATTGCGAATTGCACAGCAGTCCGCTGCATCTCCATTCACTGTTTCAGGTTCGAAATCAGCCCCAAATTTGGCTAAAATAGGACCTGAAACAGTGAATTGAGACACACCGGACTCCTGATGTGAGCCACTGCTTGTTCTAGAGCAGGGGTCTGCAACCTTTAAGACATAAAGAGCCACTTGGACCCATTTCCGAAGGAAAAAAAAACTGGGAGCTGCAAAACCATTGCGACATATATGATATTGTACAGTATTGCATTTGCTGGGCATGTGGAGGTGGAATCTTATCTATTGTCAATATCAGATAAGATTCCACCTCCACATGCCCAGCCCGGCCCCAGCCCCCAGCCCTAGACTAGGCCGCTCTACCCCCCCCCCCCATCTACCATTCACATACACAGGTTTCCTCTCAGCGTGGTCTCACCCTTCTCCATGTAGAAGGCGGGCTGTCACACTCCGGTTCTTAGCTGCTCGCTGGTCCCTCCTCCCACCGTCACAGTCAGCAAGTAACACTTCAGTCCAGGAAGTGTCCTCCTCCTCCTTCCCGGGCTCTCAGTCCCTCTCTCTCTCCTCTCAAGACCAGGAGCCCGTTCAGCCCATCCATCCCACTGCCAAATCCATCCTACTCCGTCCATCCTGGAGCCTCTCATAAGCAATAGCACCGCCACCGCGCCGAGAATGAATACCGGATGCTCAGCTGCTGCTGTGCTAGGTTTAAAAATGGCGCGTTACTGCGCATGCGCCACCCGGCTGAGTATGTACGACGTTTCCCGAGCTTGGCAGGCTTTGGAACGGCGCATGCGCAGTTGCAAGAGCTGCCCGCTGCCATAATTTTTACGGGCACTGCTGCCCATACAACACGGACTGTTGGCAACACAGCCCCGGAGCCGTGGCAAAGGTTCAAAAGAGCTGCATGCCTAATGCTGGAAGGAGCTATCAGAAGATGGGTACACTGTAGTCATAAAGGGATGGACATGGTCAGCAACAATACTCAGGTAGGCTGTGGTGTTTAAATGATGCTCAGTAGATACTAAAGGACCCACTACCACAAGCTTGAACCATTGATACAAGGCAGGATGGATCCATGCTTTCATGTTGTTTATGCCAAATTCTGTCCCTATCATCTGAATGTCGCAGCTGAAATCGAGACTCATCAGACCAGGCAACATTTTTCAAATTTTCTATTGTCAAAGTATGGTGAGCCTGTGTGAATTGTAGCCTCGGTTTCTTGTTCTTAGCTGACAGGAGTGGCACCCGGTGTGGTCTTCTGGTGCTGTAGCCCATCTGCCCTCAAGGTTCAATGTTTTGTGCATTCAAAGATGGTATTCTGCATACCTTGGTTGTAACAAGTGGTTATTTGAGTTAATGTTGTCCTTTTGGTATCTCGAACCAGTGTGCAAGGTATTTTTGTCCACACAACTGCCGCTCACTGGATATTTTCTTTCTCTGTACACTCTAGAGATGTTTGTGTGTGAATATCTCAGTAGATATCAGCAGTTTTTAAAATGCTCAGACTAGCCCGTCTGGCACTAACAACCATGCCACCTGCAAAGTTCCTTAAATATCCTTTCATCCCCATTTTGATGCTCGGTTTGAACTTCAGCAAGTTGTCTTCATCACGTTTTGTTGCCTAAATGCATTGAGTTGCTGCCAATTGAACAGGTGTACCTAATAAAGTGGTGGGTGAGTGTATATGCCGAATAACTCTTCCTTGCCTTCAAGGATCTGGCAGTGTCCTGTGGCTACTCTGCATGTGCTGAGCTTCGTGCACATGAATTGAAATATGAAGGTCCTGGACCTCCTTGACTGCTCTTTCTTCTCATGCATACGCAGATCTGTTGAAGGTTTCTGACAGGTCCCAAATCCCAGCTGAGCCCTTCAGCACATCTGTGCACGCATGCACAACATCATTCTCACCTTGGCAAGAAAGGAGAAAGTGCTGTCCTACAGCACAAAAAAAAAGCAAAACAATATATATATTGTAGGGGGTGGTGGGGCCTCAATCTCTAAAATATATAAATAATCAACACTTTAAAGCTAAAGTGTGGGCAAAATGTTTATTGGGAAATGAGCCAAGTATCTTTAAGGTACCATTAATGCTGTGTGCCTCACTTGTGGCTACTGATTTTTTCTTAAGAATGTTACCTACTCATATGGTAATATCCCCACTGAGGTTCCAGTCGGGAAACCGTCAGCCAACGATGGAACACAGTGCTCACAGCGGGTCGCTTGATCTGCAGTACCTCAATTCAGAAAACATCTGGTATTTTTTTCAAGGAATATAAAGATTTCTGTGATTGAAAAGAGGCAAATATCATAACCACCTTCCCTTTTCCAATCACAGAATATCTTGACCTCAACCGAGCACTGCAAAATTTTATGAACCCAAAACTCGAACAATCAAAAAACACAAAGGGGTTTATTTACTAATGTGGGAGCGTGCAAATCTGCCACACTTCTGCAGAGAAATCAATCAGCTTCTAACCTCAGCTTGTTTATGTACGTTTTTTGGCAATAAAACCTGGAAGCTGATTAGCTTTTATGCAGAAGTGTGACTGATTTTGCACTCTTTGGCTTTAGTAAATAAACCCCAAAGAGACTTGTCCTTTAACTACAGCCTTTGTAATAATTAATTATGAACTCGATAAGCATTATATAAATACACTGAAATAAGGAGGCTGCCCAGAAAAAGCTAGCCAGTTGCAGAGGTGAAGCTTTCCAAACAACACTTCCCTCTGCTTTTGTTGTTTTTGTTTTAAAGCAAGAAAATGTATCTTTAAAGTGTTACTAAACCCAGGACCCTGCATTCACTATATCTGGTCTCACACAGTGCACAGAACATGGAAATGCAATTATTTTAGTAAATATAAACGTCTAAAATACCCTTTCTCATCAGCAGTATATAGCAGTCTTGTGACTTCTACCAGTGTCTGGTTAAAGCTTGTATGAGGAGTTTTCATTCTACTCTGACTGTCCCATAAGGCTGCAGGGCCCCTGACCCGCTGTCTGGACAGTGCTGATTGCCCCTGTGCTGATCACATGCACTCTCCCAAGACAAAAAAAAAACTCTAGCAATACACACCAAACTGAACATGTGCAGCGTGTCCCCTAGCCTCTGTTCTATAAGGAGATGCGCTGGGGACAGTGAAACAAGGGGAGGGACAGGAAAGACAGGATCAAACAGCCTTTTTGCACAATGCAGAAGATTAACCCCTTAGGTTCCACAGTGAGTATAACAAGCATGCTTTACTGCACAAGTTACAATAGTATACTGTGCTATAGACCTATAGATTAAACAGCTGCAAAAACCATGATTTGACAAACTTTGTGCATGAGTCTGGGAGTGCTTAGTCTCCTGATGCCCATCTGACTCTATGTTAATAACACTATCCGGTAAGCGCATTTGAACCTATATGCTGGTGACGGCCTACACACCGTGGCGATCTTTGGAATATAAAGGCTTTCTTCCATCAATATGGAAGTTTTATACACTTTGGGCTTTTTATATTTAAGAACATTTTCCTTATTTTTTTCTTTTTTTTGATGTCACGTATGGAATATAATTTATATACATACGTGATTGGTCTTATCAGGATAGGATTGTATGATACACCATTTGTCTGATCAATATATGTCACTTTCTGAATAAGTCACTGCATAATAATGTACATGTATAGTGCAGCACTTTTTAACTTTCTATAATCATGCTTTACTGCATATACAGACTGGTTTTACTGTTGAGGTTTTAGTAACACTTTAAATTGAACCTATGCCCAGATCATGCAAACTGAAGTTTTTAAAGTATAACTAAAGGCAAAATCTTTGTTTTAGTTTTGGATAAACTGGAGAGGGATTAGAACATTTCCCAGGTATTTTATGTTACTGTCTGTGTCCCCATTGGGGGAATTCTCTCTCTCTCTGTTTATTAGACATGTGCATTCGTTTTCGCCCAAATGCATTTTGGTCCGAATTTCGGGTATTTTTGTTATCATTTTAACAAACGAAAACGAACGTGCAGAATCCGAAATGCGAAAGATCCGACATAAAAAAAATGCTTTATTTTAGTTTTCATTGTTATAACAGTTCGATATAGATAGGAGATTTAACATGACGCTGACAATAGCAATCTGTGTCTAGCGATCCTGCGGTCTAATGTGCCTAACCTTAACTCTATTAGTCCGAGAATATTTTACATAGAGAGGAAAGATTTGACATAGAGAGAAAAGATTCGACATTATAGAGACAGTGTTGGGGTAGACCATTCGACATGAACAACGAAGATTCCAAGAAGCCGCGAAAAACATACAAATGTTGAATCTGTCATTGAAGGCTTATGGTGTCTGTTGAAAAGTTCTAAGAGGATTTGACCAGCAGCTAAACTGTACGACGCCGCAATCGTACATTTCCGGTCAAATGCTCGGCCCGTAGGCTATAGAAGAATTTGAATTAGTTTACTAGTGTCATACAACATTAGAATTCTAGCTTGTAGGCGGAACATTCGACCGGAAACGTACCATTGCGGCGTTGTACAGTTTAGCTGCTCCGTCGAATCTTCTTAGAACATTCGATGGACACCATAAGCCTTCAATGACAGATTCAACCTTAAGTAATTCGGATTTTCGGACGAATGCATTTTTTGACTAAACAAAATAAATAAAAACAAATTTCGGGGGTAACTAAATAAATATATTTTTCGGGCGAAAATGAAATTCCGAAACAAAATATTTCAGTGTGCACATGTCTACTGCTTATCCTGTTTTCTGTACTGTATAAAACTAAAAGTGAAATAAAATCCAAAATTTGGGGTTGTTACCAGAACAATAATAGAGGGGGAATCTTCCAATAGGAACACAAGTTCTGATGAAACAAGAAAAGAAAAAGAGGGCATTATCCTTAGGTATATTTTATTAAAAGTAAAGTATAAAGAACTACTCAAAAACCGATGGTAAAAACTTGCGAAACAAGTAATCTCTGGGTGATGGTACCAGAGGAGATTTCAAAAGACCACTTCTGGTTGATGCGTTTCAAAGGAATACCTTCTTCCTCAGAGACCATGGTGACATCCATGGATTCCATAACTTTGGAGGGATTTTCTCTCACTTCCTGTTTTGGCTATGGGGCAGGAAGTGAAGGAAAATCGAAGCAATAGAACACAGATGAAAAAAAAACTAACAGGGTACTCTATCCAAATAAAAAACAATATGCCTCAATGTGACCCAGGATGAGTTCAGGGACATGTACCCACACTTGAACGGATGTCACATTTGGACACAGAAACACAGACAAAATGGCTGTTTACAGAGAATCTACTGATGTGAATGATTCTTTGTGTCCTGTAGAGCTCCATTTTTTCTAAAGATGAAGGCCAAAGATATTTAGAGAATGCTTATGGGATATTACATCATGCCACTGAGCAAGCAAGTGACCCAAAAGAATTCCATTATTTTTTTTATCTGACAGCAGGGAAAAGGCATTATTTGGTGGGGTCATTAACCCTTTGTGATGACACTGCCCATATAAAGTCCAGATCCAGCTTGGGCAAAGAATTAAAACTGAATGGCTGGCATCAGTTAAAATGAAAAAAGCAACTTCAGCACTTTTCGCTGCAGACCCACTGATCCACCCTTGTTCGTCTTTTGGTTTAAATGGGTATCAAGCCTCATTCAACCCATTTCTGTGAGCCCGGGGTATCAAGTGGCCATCTCCCACCCTGGACTCACAGGAGAATGTTGTAGAGAACGGCGTCACCACATAATGTCGTTTTTAGGATCTGCCCAGCACCAGTGGAAGAAGAGAATTCCAATAGTCAAGACTAGACTAGTCCTCATTGGACTAAAGACACTTGGGAGAATTTTTTTTTTTAAAAGGGTAGGGTGTGGTGGTGCTTTGGGATAAGGGGTATACAAACGAAAGATAGGGGTGATCCAGAGTTGAAATTTAAATTAGCACTATATATTTTTATTGTGTTCTGAAACAAAATAATAATAAGGGGTCTTTTGGGGTCCCTTTACTAGTCTGCTAAACACCAGGTGGTTTTTATTCTATTGCCTTTTTATATATACATATCCAAACAGTTCATAGTTATAGAATAAAAAAAAAAAAAATTCTTATTTTTTTCTAACTATCCAGTTTAGTTTTTTTTATATATATATATATATATATTATTTTTTCTTTACATGACTTGAAACACTGAAAACAAAACTTTTCAAAGCCACACATTTTTTTATATACTATTAAAGTAGAGCAAGCACAACATTTGACTAAACCCATATGTCTACACACTGACTAATCTTACTTTTGTCTGCAGGACGATAATGCAGCTGCATGGAGATTTCCCATGACTTTCTTTTTCAAGATTTACATTCTTCTCACCTTTGGCATTTAAGTAACAAAACTTGTTTCTTAGCATTAGAATCCTGGAACTGAGAACCATTGGCAGGATATCATACGCATAAACACACAGTTTATAAATAACTTAGAAAGTTTATATCTGAAATATACACAGAAATAGTCTGCCTTAAACACCAATCTTGGTTATTGTAAATATCGCAAAAAACACGTCTCATATAACATTAAATTTAAGGCCTTCACGATTCAATGGGAAATTATAGTATTTGTTTTAAAATAGACTATTGGATTATATGACTCACAAAAGAGTAACAAATTCCTTTTTCTTTTTTTTGCATTTTAATGGCATTGTTTGTTTGGTACACTACCTATTCCCCTTGGATTTTATATGTGGGATTAGGTCATGCTGAATTACATATGCTTCGCTCTGTTTGATGGTCTGTGGTATATAATAGTGTTCTGTTTTTGACATGACATCTCCAAATCCCCATTGTAGGAGAAGTGAAAGAAAACATGAATAGCATTGCTATTAATCATTCGAAAATTATAATGGCAGTGTATAGTCCTTTGTTTTATACATATTAATAAATTTATTTGAGAATCTCTGGAGACATTCGCTTTTTATGTTCCTAAAAACACATAACATTGCAATTAATTTTATTTCACATACAGTCATCCATTTCTGTATAAACTTGTACAAAGGTTAAGAAGTTGCAGTGGCCCAGAGGATCAGTGGATTTTTTTTACAGCACATGACTAACCAATCAAAGACTTCCTACTAATATATAGTCACTAAAAAGCCTCCCAGGTTATTTAGTGATCACAGATGAAGGGAAAACCCCTGAGGAGTCACCCATTATGCAGGCATGTTATAGCCTATGAAGAACTGGCTTCTTGGTTCACCAAAATGGTTTTCAGCCCCCCCCCCCCCCCCCATAAATCTTTTTTGACAATACAGTGAAAATCTTAGTGGAAGCTAAGATTAAAAATAATAAAATAAATTATAGCAAATATTATGGGTGTGCTAAGGAATCACTAAACCTGAAACAAAACATTTACATTAAAGCGGGGGTTCCGGAAAGTGCTGGAAATGTGCGCATGCGCGGGGATCGCGGACGGAGGATGTGTCCGAAGACCGCTGCGGAGGCTTCGATCTAAGGTAAGTAATTGATAATGAGCTAGTATGCTAGTCATACTAGCTCATTATGTCTTTGCCTTGCAGGTTTTTTTATACAACCGCTTTAACAAAACATACTAAGTGCTGGTTTACACTACCGCGACTTGGGATCCAAGTCGCCCCAGGACGCGCAACATGAGAAATTCCATTGAAGTGAATGGGAGCCGTCTTAATGTATACTACTGAAGTCGCTCCGACTTCAGAAAAGGTTCCTGTACTACTTCAAGGCGACTTCTAGGCAAGTTGTACCCATAGAGTTCAATGGAAGTTGCCTCCAAAGTCGGATCACTGTGTTAACTGAAGCAACTTTACAGGAAGAGAAAATAGTTTACTCAGGCAAACCCCTCTCTCCCACAGAGCTGATTATTCTGTGATTGGCTACAGCCAAAGTCACCTGTCCTGGAGGCAACTTTAAGTCGTGTTGTAAGTTGCTCCAAGTCGCGCTCGCTGAAGTTGCCTTGCAAAGTTGCGCTGTAAGTCGGGTTGCCCCTGTGTGAACTGGCACTTAGTGACCTAGAGGGTTATTCACTAAAGGTAAATCCACTTACCATTACAAGAGCAAACTACAAGTGCAAAGTGAACTTGAAATTGCACTGAAAGTGCAGTCGCTGTAGATCCGAAGGGGACATGCAAGGAACATTAAAAAAACAGCATTTTAGGTTGCACATGATTGGATAATAAAATCAGCGGAGCTTCCCCTCATTTCAGATCTACCCCTCAGATTTAAAGCGACTGCACTTCCAAGTGCACTTTCAGTGCAATTTCAAGTGCACTTTGCACTTTTAGTTTGCATTTGTAGTGCAAAGTGGATTTGCCTTTCGTAAATAATCCCCATAGTGCCAACAAATTTTATAGTGTTTACTGTGTGCAAGTGCAATAATCCCTTTCCTCAAAGGAAGCAATTTATCTAATGCTCTTACCATAGTCATAAAAACATATCTGGGCAAATTTAAAGTAATTCTAAAGCCTTAAATCGGACCTTCAGTCATGTTTTCATCTTTCTATCTATTAAATCTTCTGCCCTTGTTATTTTAACTTTGGATAGTAAAAAAAAAATTCTGCCAGTAAATACCTTATACAGCCCACTTCCTGTTTCCTGTCTGGTCATTAGCCTAGGCATATGATATCATGCAAAGCTCTCGCTCTCACAGTCTCGTGAGAGTTTGCAAGGAAGGGAGGGGGATAAGATACAGGAGGGCCAATCAGAGCTGAAGAGCTGAAGGTGTGCCTCTGTGTGTCTGTGTAAATCCAGGACGTCAACAGGCAGCAGCTTCAGTTGCCCACAGTAAACATGGCTGCAGCCAGACTCAGTGGAGGGAGATTTCTGCAGCATATTTGGCAAGTACAAAATCACAGTATACATAAAAGAATATGCAAAGTGGTTGGAGAGAAGATTCAGAAGATGTTTTTATTACAAATTATGTGACCAGACTGCAGTTCCCCTTTAAGGTTTTTACCTTAATGCATTTTGTGATAAAAAAAAACAACTTGTGCTATAGGATCTCCTTCTCACCCCCTTTATATTTACCTGCTATATTTTTCTTGTCCGTCTCTTAATTTCCAAATAATCTTATTCACTTGAGTTGTAAATAATGTTAAAGTTGATTTTTTTCTATGTAATGTATATATATATATCTTTTTTAATAAACATGTAACTTTTTGACACAATGACCGTCTGTAATACCCCTTGAAGAAGGATCACAGATACCGAAGCGGCTGTCAGGTTGGACTGTTTTTGGTCTTGTGTCTGTTCAATTGTTTTACGAAATAGGATCTGCAAACCACTTGCATGCGGCTTTTTATCCTCTTTAAGACATTTTTTGATGTCCTGATTTGAAGTATTTAAATACAATTGTTATATAGTTTTCTACAATCTATGTGTTTGTGTCACTTTAAAAGTCCCACCCTTGAGGGGGTATTCCATGTTTTTTCTATAACTATAGGGATGTGGTGACATACAAATACTGACACTCTCCTGATTGTGGGGTCCCTTTTTCCTTTGGTCCTTTTTTCTTTATATTTACCTGAGCCTGGTTTTGATTCAACCGTTGGTTTCTGTTGCTGTCAATCAAATTCTGTGAAGAGGGTTCGGGGGGTGAGGCTGAGCCGCTCTACCTAGGTTTATAGACACAGACAGGGTGGCTCAGGATGGAGCCTACAGGTGTTCCGATAAAGAAAATGGCTTTTTATGGGGGCACTCACCAAGGGGGTGCAGCCAGGAATGTCAGCGGGGGACCCCAGAAGAAAAGGATCAGGGCTGCTCTGTGCAAAACAATTACACAGAGCAGGTAAGTATGTCATGTTTATTTTTTTAACAAAAAAAAATTAAAGCTTTACAAAGACTTGTCTAAGTCAATGAACCTAACTACAGTAGAGGAAGTGATCACCTATACATCCCATAGATTCAATGCACATAGTGTCTCTGGTGAAGATTACATATGATCCTAGTGCTGAACCCTTTGCCACCTTTTTCATAGCACTTCAAGTATACTTGCTGTGAGAAAACTATGGGGCTACTTCTTGGTCTATTGCTGGTCTTCTTCTGAAAATGCTAGCTGTTTGGCTGTTATCCTGACCATGTAACTTCACAACTTTCATGGTCACTGAAGCCTCGTACACACGATCAGTCCATCCGATGAGAACGGTCTGAAGGACCGTTGTCATAGGTTAAACGATTAAGCTGACTGATGGTCCGTCGCGCCTATACACCATTGGTTAAAAAACGGTGACGTAAAACACAATGACGTGCTGAAAAAAACGAAGTTCAATGCTTCCAAGCATGCGTCGACTTGATTCTGAGCATGCGTAAATTTTTAACCGATGGTTGTGCCTACTAACGATTGGTTTTGACCTATCGTTTAGGAATCCATAGGTTAAATTTAAAGCAAGTTGGCTTTTTTTTAACCTATGTGTAAATAACCTATGGGGCCTACACACGATCGGTTTTGACCGATGAAAACGGTCCATCAGACCGTTGTCCTCTGGTTAACCTATCGTGTGTACGAGGCCTTAGAGTATATGAAACAAATATCATGCCGCGTACACACGATCATTTTTCAGCATGAAAAAACGTTGTTTTTAAAAAAACGTCATTTAAAATGATCGTGTGTGGGCTGCACATCGTTTTTCATGTTCTGAAAAACGACAAACATTTTTTTCGAACATGCTGCATTTTTTAACATTGTTTTAAACTATGTCGTTTTTCGGGTTGTAAAAAATTATCGTGTGTGGGCTAAAACGATGTTAAAAACCTGCGCATGCTCAGAAGCACGTTATGAGACGGGAGCACTCGTTCTGGTAAAACTACTGTTCATAATGGAGATGGCACATTCATCACGCTGTAACAGACAGAAAAGCGCAAATCGTCTTTTACTAACACGGAATCAGCTAAAGCAGCCCATAGGCGAATGAAACTTCCCCTTTATAGTGATGTCGTACGTGTTGTACGTCACCGCGCTTTGCTAGAGCATTTTTTATAAACGAAGGTGTGTGGGCAACGTCGTTTTAATGATGAAGTTGGGAAAACTTCGTATTTTAGACATGCTGAAAAACAACGTTTTCTTTAATGCTGAAAAATGATCGTGTGTACGCGGCATAAGGATCACATGTTAGAAAAAAGTTAGAACTCTTTATCTGCACACTTGTTTTAGCTCTGTGACACAGAAATTTGGTGGGTCAACATGATAGCCTGGCAACCAATGTTTTCAAAAGGGAAAGTAAGCAAAGGCAGTCTTCACATCTCTTTCATGACATGTTTCCTTTAAAGCAGAACTAAAACCCTTTTACAGAATATTGCAAGTTGGCTTTTATAGCAGGTTCTATGGGGTTTATTTACTAAATGCAGAAAGACTGTTCACTTTGCAAGCACAGTTTCTCCAGAGCTTAGTAAATGAGATGAAGCTTTACTTTTTCAAAGAATACCCAATTACATGCAAGCAAAATGTAAAAAATTTTTTTTTGCTTGCACATGATTGGATGATGGAAGTCAGCAGAGCCTCCCCTCATAGCTTTAGTGCAATAGCACTTTACCTTGAGGAAATCATCCCTTATATGTCCTACATACAATAAAAGTTCCTCATCTGCCTGTCAACATTGTTTCTTCTGAATGTACACTAAACCGCCCAAGCGAAGCTCAATGTACAGATGTGGAATTACTTGGTGCCAGGATGAACATTCCATGTGCATGTACAAAACTTATATTATCCCGGACTGGCAAATCAAGACGGCTTAAGATGCCAAACTTAAAGTTACATAGATGCATTGGGGTTGATTTACTTAAGGCAAAAAGACTGTGCACTTTGCAAAGTGCAGTTGCACCCTGCAAGTGCAGTTGATCCAGAGCTTAGTAAATGAGCAGAAGCTCTGATGACTTCCATCATCCAATCATGTGCAAGCAAAAATGCAATTTGTTTCATTTTCCTTGCACATGATTGGGTACACTTTGCAAAGAGAAGCCTTACCTCATTTACTAAGCTCTGCGGCAACTGCACTTTACAAAGTGCACAGTCTATTTTCCTTTAGTTGGTAAGGTTGAATAAAGGCACCAGTCCATCCAGTTCAATCTGTGTATTTGTGCATGTTGATAATCATTTCCATATCCCTGTACACTGTGCTCACTAAAATACACGTACACCACTGATTGTGAAAGTAAGTTCCACATCCTTACCACCACTTTAAACACTTCCTGCCCCACCTATAGCAGAATGATGGTGGTTCATTTATCCCGACGTCCAGCAGGATGACAGCCACCTTGCCCTCGTGGGGACGCGCATCATGGCGAACGGTGGTGCGGTGTGTCAGTCTGACACACCACTACACCGATCTCGGTGAAGAGCCTCCAACGGTTCTTTACCACATGATCAGCCGTGTCCAATAAAGGCTGATCATGATGTAAACAGGAAGAGTCATTGATCGGCTTGTCCTAACTTGTGTCTGACAGACGCGAGTAGAGGAAAGCCGATTGGTTGCTCTCCTGACAGGGGGGGTCTGATTGTTTATCAGCGCAGCCCCTCCTTGGATGCCCACCCAGGGCCACCAGGATTCCCGCCAGGACAACCAGGGATGGCCATCACACTGGACCACCAGGTATGCCACCCTAGACCACCAGGGAAATGCCAATCAGTGCCCATCCTCAATGCCTGCCAGTGCCATCAGTGATGCCTATAAGTGCCATCTATCAGTGCTGCATATCAGTGCTCATCAGTGCCCATCAGTATGCAGCAGTGCCGCCTATCAGTGCCCATCAGTGTCGCCTATTAGTGCCCACCAGTACTGACCAGTGCCACCCACCCATGATTGCCCATCAGTGCTGCCCAGTGCCCATCAGTGCCACCCATCAGTGCTGCCTACCAGTGCCCATCAGTACTGCCTACCAGTACCCATCAGTGCCACCTATTAGTGCCCATCGTCAGTGCCACCTCATCGGTGCTGCCTTATCAGTGCCCATCAGTGCCGCCTTATCAGTGCCCATCAGTGAAGGAGAAAACGTACTTATTTACAACATTTTATAACATAAACAAAAGAAAACTTTTTTTTTCTTCAACATTTTCGGTCTTTTTTTATTTGTTTAGCAAAAAATGTAAACCGCACGGGTGATCAAATACCACCAAATGAAAGCTCTATTTGTGGGAACAAAATTATAAAAATTCTGTTTGGGTACAGTGTAGTATGACCGCGCAATTGTTATTTAAACAGTGTCAGCGCTGAAAGCTGAAAATTGGCTTGGGCAGGAAGGGGGTGTAAGTGTCTGGTATTAAAGTGGTTAAACTCAGAAAAAGACCAGGCACAAATGTCATAGTTGGTGAAGAAGCAACACAGAGGGATCACAGAGGGGTCCCTTTTCGCAGGTACGTTTGCCAAAATCTGCCAATATGCTTGCACATTGTGGGTAAAGTCCACCCATCACAGCGTGGATTTAGGGGCACGAGGTATAACAAAGCACATAACAGATAATATTATAAAGTGAAGAACACATCTAGTGTAATGTGGCACAGCATTATTTATATTAGCATAAAATGGAACTAAACATATATTATGTCGGACCAACATTCTGGATAAAAATTCCATTATGCATCCAAATATTTTCAAGACAAAGGAGAAGTCTGTTAGTGAAAAAGACAATGATGAAATATCTCTTCTGTGGTTACAATACAGCTGGTAATTCAAACCAGAATCTCTCACAGCTGTGTATTTAAAATTGAAGCAGAAACATATCCAGTATAGTTTTCGTTCACTTTGCTTATTAATGATCTATAATTAGACCTAGGGGTGGCTTCTTTTAGCAAGATGTTCACAGATCTTATGCTTAGTAGCCTTTGAAATAAAAGGATACAGATGTCACAATGTTACTGCTGTGTCTTGGAAAACACTTGCTTTTTACCAGTGCATGAGTAGTACTTGATTTTCAGAAGAACTCTACGAAAAGAAAAAAATATCCAGCAGATTTTTTTTCTTGAAATATAGAACTAGGGTGACAAAGAGGACTCTTAAAGCGGGAGTTCACCCGAAAAACAATTTTTAACATTAGATTGAGGCTCATTTTGTCAAGGGGAATCGGGTGTTTTTTTTTAAAACGAAGCAGTACTTACCGTTTTAGAGATAGATCTTCTCCGCCGCTTCCGGATATGGGCTGCAAGACTGGGCGTTCCAATTTGATTGACAGCCTTCCAACAGGCTTCTGACGGTCGCATACATCGCGTCACGATTAGCCGAAAGAAGCCGAACGTTCGGCTACTTTCGGAAAATCGTGACAGGCTGTATGCGACCGTCAGAAGCCTGTCGGAAGCCTGTCAATCGAATAGGAATGCCCAGTCACGCAGCCCATACCCGGAAGTGGCGGAGAAGATCTATCTCTTGGGTGAACCTCCACTTTAAGAGACACAAACGATGCTTTTTATATATAAATCTAGATTTTCCTAGCTTGTGACGGAAAATATAAGTTATATGAAGACAGGAGGCGAGTATCTTATGCATTAACTTTCTTTATTAATGCCCATAGCAGACATTTTTAAAAACTTTTCTATTAACTTTTTAATGAAAGAATTTTGATCAGTGAACTACAACTCCCAGCAGTCTTTGCAATCCGTAACCACGCCCAGGTCGGTGACCTCTATATAATAGACTGCCTGACTAGGAACCTCCTCTTTCTTGCTGCGAATGGTCTTGTCAACCGGAGGTCGTCGTCTTGTCCGTCAGATGTCGATCTCTTGGATTGTGGGCCGGTCGGTGTAGATCCGAAGAATCCAGAGCTTGGTACGAGGTCGCTTGCCGAGTCCCAACTGGGACGCTGAGGTCATTTCTACCCAACGAGGGTTAACAGTCGTTCCGACCCAACAGGGGTAAGGAGACATGAACTCTTCAGAATATCCCAATCTGGGATCATAACCTGGTACGATTTTCAGTAACCTGCGAAGAAATCAGAAAATATACATAATAGGGTGGGAAGGGAGGGAAGATACTCGCCTCCTGTCTTCATATAACTTATATTTTCCGTCACAAGCTAGGAAAATCTAGATTTATATATCAGACAGGAGGCTCATATCTTATGCAAGTTTAAAGCTAACATTTAATTCTGCAGACATAATATGCATACCGTTACAGGAGACCTGTATATTCAACATTTATGGTAAAACCGCCATGGATACATGATCTTGTGGCCTAAAGTAAAACTGGCGGAAGGTGGTCTCTGAAGACCAGTCGGCCGCCATTAAAAGATCGGAAAGGGAGCCTCCTGCCGTGACTACCTTGGTGGCCATGGCCCCTCTGGCGGAGTGGGCTCCGAAGAGGGACACATCAATACCGGCCATGTCCATGGCAACTCGTACCCAGCGCGCTAGCGTGGCCGACGAGACTGGAAAATGTGGCTTGACGTAAGACACCAATAACTGCGACAGACCCGGGGAACGCAAACTAGCGGTTTGTAGTTCATATGCCTGAAGGCATCGAACCACGCAGAGGAGTGGGTGAGTAGGAAAACACGGGTAGAAGACCGATTGGATGCCGGTCTTGGTCCTGCGTACCACAGAGAACTTGACTCCTTGTGGTGAGAATTGTCGTCTAGAGATATCCAAAGCTCTGACATCGGATACCCTTTTGATGGACACTAGGCAGAGAAGGACTGTCAGTTTGACGGAAAGAAGTCTCAAAGGCAGATCTGGGTTATCCTCCCACCTGGCGAACATATCCAGCACCTTGGAAACATCCCAGGTTGCTTGGTATCTAGGCCGTGGGGGACGTTGAAATCTTATGCCTCTTAGGAGTCGACAGACTAGTGGGTGTTTGCCGATAGGTAGGGAATCTACGGGGCAGTGGTATGCCGATATAGCTGATCGGTAGACGTTTATAGAGCTGAACGATTTGCCAGATTCAAAGGAGTCTGCCAAATAATTCACCACTAATGACACAGGGGCTCGTATGGGATCGACTTGCCGTCGATCACACCAACGCACCCAGAGCCCCCAGGCTGATCGATATGCCGATCGAGTCCCGGGGGCCCAGGCCAGGGCGAGGAGGTCCCGAGCCGACTGTGAAAGGATGTTGTCAGCATCCGTGATCCCGAAACCAGCCACGCCAAGAGTGGTAGGCTGTCCTCCAAGATCAGGGGATGCGGATCCCCGCTCGGATTGGTGAGGAGTTGGGGAGAATGAGGCAAGAGCCTGGGGTGATCCGCGGTCATCCCCAGAAGGAGGGGAAACCACGGTTGGGTCGGCCACCATGGTGTGATCAGCACCACCGTTGCTTCCAGTGTGGCAATCCGAATGAGGAGTCTGGGGATTAATTGGAAGGGAGGGAATGCGTAGTGCGTGCCCTCCGGCCAAGGTTGGTGTAGAGCGTCGACCGCATAGGCCTCTGGGTCCGGCCTCCAGCTGTAGAAGCGGGGCAGCTGATGGTTGAGTCGAGAGGCGAAAAGGTCTATGGAAAATGGGCCCCAGATCCGTTGCAGATGGAGAAATACCGCACGGTCCAGTCTCCAATCGCTGGAATCCCTCAGGTATCGAGAGTTCCAGTCGGCCACTGAATTGGAAACGCCCGGAATATATTCCGCGACGGGGGTTATGTTGTGATCTAAGCAGTAGTGCCAAAAGTCTTTCGCGAAGTCTTTTGGATTTGGTACCCCCCAGGCGGTTGACGTACTGGACTGCCGCTATGTTGTCCATGCGGAAGAGAATACAGCACGTAGAGGTATGTGGCATAAAACTCCTGAGAGCGAAAAACGCTGCCAGGAGCTCTAGGGCGTTGATATGGAGTTTGGTTTCCTCTACAGACCAAGTCCCTCCGGTGGACGCCCTGCCGCATCTGGCGCCCCAGCCCCTGCGGCTGGCGTCCGATTCTATGACCACATCCGGGTAAGGATTGAAAATGGTCCTGCCGTTCCATTCCACGGCATGGTGAAGCCACCATTTCAACTCCTCGATCGCCTCCCTGTCTAGGGGAACTTCGTTGGTGTACCTGAGTCCTTGTCTCAGGTGCATGATTTTGAGCCGCTGTAGGGCTCTGTAGTGTAATGGGGCCGGGGAAATAGCTTGTATGGAAGCTGCCAAGAGGCCCACGAGACGCGCTAGCGTGCGTAGGGACAGGTAACCTTTGTGTAGTGCAGCCCGAATTTCTTTGCGTATTAAAGCAAGTTTGGTGTTGGGGAGGCTGAGGGTGGATTGGATGGTGTCCACCGTAAAACCTAAAAATTCCATCGTTTGAGAGGGAATCAATATCGATTTGTCCTGGTTGACGATGAAACCCAGTTGAAGTAACAATGACACAGTCCAAGACATGTGGAGATGGGCTTGAGTCTCCGAGAAAGCTAGGATGAGGATGTCGTCCAGGTAAATGACCAGACGTACTCCTCTGCTTCTTAGTGCCGCCACCACTGGTTTCAGGAGTTTGGTAAAACACCAAGGGGCGGACGACAGCCCGAATGGGAGGCAGGTGAATTGCCACATCCTGCTCTTCCATGGGAAACGTAAGAGATGTTGTGATTCTGGGTGAATGGGAACCGTGAGGTAAGCATCCTTCAGGTCCACTTTCACGAGCCAGTCCCCTGGGTGTAGGAGGTCTCGGAGGTAGTGAATACCTTCCATTTTGAAATGTCGGTAAACGACATATTGGTTCAACTCCCTGAGGTTGATTACTGGGCGATAGCCTCCGTCTTTTTTGTGTACCAGGAATAAATTGCTGATGAAACCTGGGGAGCAATGATCCACCTCTACTACTGCCTGTTTGGTCAGTAATTCTCGCAGTTCGTTGTCTATTAGAGCAACGTTCTGGTTTGCGAAGCGGATGGGTGGAGGCATAACATTGAGTGGTGTGGGTGTCATGATATCCACGGTGAACCCTGTGACAGTGTGTAATATCCACGCGTCTGCCGTAATCGCAGACCAGGCGTGGGTAAAATACCTGAGACGTCCCCCCACAGGAATGTGAATGAGTGGTGTGTGCATTATACTCACCAGTGGGAGGTCGGGATCGAGGGTAACCGCGTCCACCTCGTCCTCGCCATGGTCTGCCCCTTGGTGGAAAAAAGGGTGCAGGTTGCGCCACCGGGGCGGCGTAAGATTGATTCTGCTGGTACTGGTAATGTACTGGGGTTCTATTTTGTGGCCTGTAGGACGGGGCACGGCCGGCAGAACGGCCTCTATTTCTGCCGGCCCTGTTAAAAACCTTGGGGTTTCCTGATTTCCTCAATGAATTTTGAGCCTTGTCCAGGCTTGTAAAAAGGCCTACAAATTTGTTGACGTCCTTTAGCAAGGAGTCCCCAAACAACATACCGTCGGCCGACGGTCCAGGTTCTGATTCCGCCAGATGGGCTAATTGGGGATCGAGGCGCATCAATATAGAACGGCGTCTTTCAGTCGAACATGCCGTATTGGCAGTGCCGGCCAGGCATATTGCCCTTTGCGCCCAGCCTCTCAGCTGTTGTAAATCTACCGGTTGCCCGGATGCTGCCGCCTGTTCCGACAGATTAAGAATCTTAGTCAGGGGTCCCATCATGTCTAAGACACGGTCCTGAATAGATCGGAATGATCTTTCTACCCCTTTCCTCTGGAATTTGCCAGATTTCATTAAGTATTTACTTAAGATAGGGTCTATCTCAGGGGTAGCCACCACCTTATTAGGTATGAGGGGCCTGGGGCATTCCGCCCTTAGTTTGTTGCGGCAAACCCTGTCAAGGGATTTTCTGGCCCATAATTCAACATATTGGTTGACCTCTGGTAGCGGGGTCCATTCTCCGGACCGCGGGTGACTAATAGCGTTCGGATCAAAGAACGGTTCTCCTAGGGAGTCTAGGAGAATATCTCCCTGCGTGGCAGGGGTGGCAGCTGTGGTGAGCGCCGTCTCCCCAGCATCGTCCTCATAAGAATCCGGCTCTGACTCATCCGATCCCTCTAAGGGGTCATCAGAATCCTCCTGAGGGGAGTCAATATAGGAGTCCGGTTTGGCCCTTCTTACGGCCTTAAACCCTTTAAATTGTATCTCCCTGGGGTCCAGGGGTCTAGTAGAGTGTGTATGATGCTGGGGTTGGTAAGCCGAGTTAGGGTTTACCTGAGGCATATTATTTCCTTCCCCTGCCGGGGAGTCCATCACCGCCAGAGTGTGTTTACGTTTTTGGGTGGCCTTGCCCTTCTTGGTCGGTGGTTCGTCGCCATGCGGCGTTGGTAAATGTGGGGTCATGGGAATATGGCCCCTGGAGGAAGCAGCAGCGGTCAGGGCAGCCAGGATAGACTTGTTAATAAGCTCCTGAATTTGGACAGCATTCAGGGCTGGGGCTGCATCTCTAGTAGTGTTATCCTCCATAGGATCGGTAGGGGCAGGGAGATCAGACATGCTGCTGCTTGAGAAGACTATATTATGCTCAGACTATATTATGTTCAGGATAATCTATAACCTCCAGGTAAGGTTACTGAGCAGGCAATCGCTATAGTTATAAAGGAATTTATCTAATTAGATAATTAGTATGGGATAAGCATAAAAAATAAGTAGAATCCAGTACCAGCTCTCTCCTCACCGCCGCAGTGCAGGGACTGACGTTACAGCGTGAGGAGAGAGCCTATGCTAGCTGCCTGTGAGGAGGAAGAGTCACATGTCCTGTGACTCTCCTCCGATTGGTTGCCCTGTTACAACAGCGCTGGGACGTGCAGGCGATTCAGTTAGTGGAGAGTGTGAGGGGGGAGAAGGACCCCTCCCCCCCGCGGCGCGCGGGAAGGACGGGTAAGCGGCGAAAATGGCGCGGCGCCTGTGTGAGGTGATAGATGCACCTGCTAGAGGAGAACCCGGGGGAAACCCCGATCGATGTAACTGTAGTAAAAAACGGCGCTCAGCGGAGCGCAGCAGCAGAAAAATATCCCAGTGAAAAGCTGGGGTTGGTACAGAAGTAAATAAGGACAAATTACCTTAATTAAAACAAAATAGGAGGAATAATATCCCAGTGAAAAGCTGGGATTGGTAGGAGGATAAATATATCCATAATCCTAATAATCTCTTATAGTAAGAAAAACATTAGTTTATATCTACTAACAAAGTAATACAATTATAAATAAATGAGAAAATTACAATGGAGTACTTATCTTTGCTATGAGCAGAAAGAAAGAGGAGGTTCCTAGTCAGGCAGTCTATTATATAGAGGTCACCGACCTGGGCGTGGTTACGGATTGCAAAGACTGCTGGGAGTTGTAGTTCACTGATCAAAATTCTTTCATTAAAAAGTTAATAGAAAAGTTTTTAAAAATGTCTGCTATGGGCATTAATAAAGAAAGTTAATGCATAAGATATGAGCCTCCTGTCTGATATATAAATACAAATTATATTCCAATGATAATACCTGCATTTTTTTTTTACATTTTTAAAAATGTTCAGATAGCTACACATAGGATATCAATAGTTACATAAATCATAGCATGGCTCTTAATTCAAGGAACATATGCTTGTGTATTTTATGGGGGTTTTTTGTTTCCCCAGTTTCCTTAGACAACATCGCCCCCTTCCTATGAGACAGCTGGGACTACATAGGGACTGGCCTGATTCGTCTTTGTCTCCCCCCTTCAGAACTCCTGGAGGGGACAGTAATGACCATATGGTATCTTTCTCCCCCATTTTATCTTTTTTTTTTACTTATGTTTGTCTGCATGTTTGTGAGGTTTATGCAATTACCGTATTTATCGGCATATAACACGCACAGGTGTATAACATGCACCTTCATTTTAAAAGCAAAGTTTCAGAAAAAAAAAACTTAAATTTTAAATAAAGAAATTTAAAGCAAAATAAGGGTCAGTGCCCATCAATGCACCATAAGCAATTCCCATCTGCAGCCTCACCATTGCCCATCAATTCAGCTTAATCAATGCTCATCTGTAGCCTCATAATTGCCCATCATTGCAGCTTGATCAATGCCCATCTGCAGCCTCACCATTGCCATGAATGCAGTCTGATCAATACCCATCTCACCTCAGATTACTGCTGACTCAGAGGGGACAGGGAGGGTGGCGGGATGTGTGCTGTGAGGCCTCGTACACACGACCTAGAAACTCAATAGAATCCATCAAGAATCTTGGTGGGAGAGCTTTTTTTGCCGAGGAAAACGGCCGTGTGTACTTTTTTCATCGAGGAAACTGTCGAGGAACTCGACGAGAAAAAAAGAGAACAAGTTCTCTTTTTCCTCGACGGGAGTCTCAATTTCCTCGTCGTGTTCCTCGTCGGGCTGGTTTTCGACGAGAAACTCAAGCGTGTGTATGCTAAGAAACCCGCGCATGCTCAGAATAAAGTATGAGACGGGAGTAAAAGTAGCATTTGTAATGGAGATAACACATTTTTCAAGCTGTAACAGGCTGAAAAGTGCAAATCGTCTCTTACCAAACATTTACTTAAAACGCAAACTCATGAGATTAGCAAATGCAGCCCCCAGGGTTGTGCCAGTGTAATCGAACTTCCCCTGCCATTGTATGTGTTGTACGTCACCGCGTTTGAGAACGAGGAGATTTTGTCTTGACCGTGTGTACGCAAAGCAAGCTTGTCGAGTTCCTCGACAAGCCTAACAAGGAACTCGTTGAGGAAAACGATGTGTCTTTTCCGACGAGTTCCCCTGTCGTGTGTACGAGGCCTCAGATTACATACAGCAAGAATCTCCTGTTTACTCGGCGGCCTTAATACAGTCCCGCCTCCTAGACAGGCTTCTATGATAGACACAACACTGGTCCAACGCCGACCCAGGAGACAGGACTTCCTTTTACAGAGGCCACTGAGTAAACAGGAGATTCTTGCTGTATGTAATCTGATGGCGCTCGTCCCGAACCCCTCCCCGTTCTCTCCGAGGCAGCCCAAATTGCAGTATTGGCGTATAACACGCACACACTATTTGCAACCGATTTGCAGGGTAAAAAAGTGAGTGTTATACGCCAATAAATACAGTAATTGTCCCATGGAAATTCTTATCTAGCACAGATTCATGTTGGATATTTCATATAAATTGTAAGTATTTTTTACTCTGCTAGCCCAAACAAGCGTGTTCCCTTCCTGCCCTTTTTTTGTTCCTCCTCTCTAACAACCTGGTCTCTGCTTTCAGATATTTAAGTGTATTTCTCCTGAGGAAACGAGTGCTATCACATGAAATGCGTTGAGATTCAAATACACAAGCATATGCTCCTTGGATTACTAGTCATGCTATGATTCATGAAACTATTGATATCTTATGTGTATCTATCTGAAAAATGTTCTAAGCTTTTTAAAAATTTAAAAAAACGTTTTAAGATATTGTCATTGGAATACATTTTTTAGCATCGTTTGTGTCTCTCAAAAGTCCCCTTGAGCACCCGTGTTCTATATTTGATGGGGCAAATTGGTGGCATTTGATGGGGCAAATTTGTGGCATTTGATGGGGCAAACTGGCATCATTTGATGAGGCAAACTGGTGGGATTTGATGGCAAACTGGCATAATTTGATGGGGCAGACTGGTATCATTTGATGGGGCAAACTGGCGGCATTTGATGGGGCAAACTGGCATCATTTGATGGGACAAACTGGCATCATTTGATGGGGCAAACTGGCAGCAATTGATGGGCACAGTTGTTGTGTTTAAAAAAAGTGGGGGTACTTGGCGCTGCCTAACTGGGGTCCCTAGTATCTATTCACATGGATGGTGAGGGATTATTACTTAATTATCACTTAATTAAGCTTAGGACACAGCACGGTTAACCCTTTGCAGGTCCCCGTAGCTATTATGTCCCAGTTAGGCAGCGCCAAGTACCCCCACTTACCCTTTTTCCTTCTATCACAGTGGCTGTGTTTGATGGCACAGTGGCGGCAATTGATGGGCACAGTGGCTGTGTTTGATGGGCACAGTGGCGGCAATTGATGGGAACAGTAACTGCGTTTGATGGGCACAGTGGCGGCAATTGATGGAAACAGTAGCTGCGTTTGATGGGCACAGTGGCGGCAATTAATGGTGTTTTTTTTTGTTTGTTTGCGCCCCCCCCCCCCCCCAAAAAAAAATTGAGCACCAGCCGCCACTGATATTGACATTGATGGTTACCTATAAGCCACTGTTTGTGAAAAATAATTTGAAAAATAATTGTTCGAGAGGATTGTCCTTTACTTTAAAAATTGTCACCAAATACATGTAATTCTTTTTTACTCTGGACTTCTACCCTTCCCCATGGAACTGCTTTTTTTGTGTATGAAGCATACAGTTTTTAGCTGAGTAAAGTTCTAGTCACATGACTGCTGTAAGGCTCTTTATTACTCTATTAAGGTCTGGCTGTGGGAGGTCTTCAGCAGAGACATCATCAATGTGACCTGCTGCTCTTGGACAACATATGCTGAGATGCAACATGGGCAACAAAGGGCTCGCCAATAGGACAACCTACATGGCATGGGTACCATGACATCACCACTTCTACTCTTCTACTACTGAGAGAACTCCTGAGAGGATGGAGCTAAGGGCCAGATTCACAACGAGCGGAGCGCAACGTAACTTTTCTGATTTAAGTTACACCGCCGCAAATTACACAAGTTAGTGCCCGATCCACAAAGCACTTACCTGGAAATTTGCAGCGGTGTAACTTAAATCCGTCCGGCGCAAGGCGGGCCCAATCGAATGGGGCGAGTCCCATTTAAATTAGGCGCGCTCCCGCGCCGGACATACTGCGCATGCTCCGACGTGCAGTGCGCTAACTGACGTCGCACCAACGTAATTTGCTTAGACGTTAACGTAAATGGCGTCCAGCGCCATTCACGGACGTCTTACGCAAACGACGTTGATGTTTAAATTTCGACGTGGGAATGACGGCCATACTTTCAATGGCTTAAGAGAACTAGGGCTCAGCCCTAGTTTTACGCGGCGTAACTCGACAGAAACTACGTAGATTTAGATCGACGGGCCGTTCGGGACGTTCGGGGATCGCCGTAAGTCTTCATTTGCATATTCTACGCCGGCCGCAATGGCCTCGCCACCATCGGCCGGCCTAGAATTGCATCCTAAAGATCCGACAGTGTAATTCAATTATACCTGTCAGATCTTAGGGCTAGCTATACGTAACTGATTCTATGAATCAGTCGCATAGTTAGAAACAGAGATACAACGCCGTATCAGTAGATACGCCGTCGTATCTCGTTTGTGAATCTGGCCCAAAGTTACTATGGGTGAAACACAACCCAAAAGTATCAGGGCCAAGTTACATTCCATATGAACTAGGAGAGAAAAAAAGTTCATCAAAATTTTAAAGGGGTTGTAAAGGATTTTTTTTTTTTCATAATAAGCATCCTTTACCTGCAGACATTCCTCTTTTCACTTCCTCATTGTTCGTTTTTGCTCAGAAGTTGCTCTAATCTTCTCTGTTCTGTTCACTTCCTGCTTGTCTGATTTTTACTGACCACCGCAAAGAGAGCCTTTACTGCGGCGGTCAGTGAGGTGCTCACCCCCTCCTGGGAACTACATCTGTGTGGCAGGATGCTCTCTACGTGTTAGAGACTTCAAGGAGGTGTGAATTACTTGGGCGTGCCGCAATTCATACTGGGAAATGTAGTTCTTACATGAACGAGCGCCGCAAACCAGGAAGTGAATGAGAGAACAGAAACTAGAACGCCGGAGGTGATCTAGATGAAGGAATTTAATAGGTATTTACTCTTTTTTTAACAGAATCATTACACTATTCTGTCTGTCTAACTTGCAGACATTAATTTTAGGCAAACATTTTTTTTTCCTTTAGTGACCCTTTAAGCACGAAGAAGGAAACTTCTGGACAGCGCCCCTTACACAAACACTGTAAAATCGGTTATGTTTAGATTTTAGTTTTGAATAAAGTCATGACCAATAATGCAATGCACCCTTCACTAATTATATGTACAGAAAAAAACAAAAAAAACAAACATAAGTAAAAAAAATACAAATTAAAGTTTTAATGAATATCAGTTGGGCATTCTGACAGAATAGCTAATAGACTCAATCTATGGCTTCTATGACTACTTAGGCAGTCTGTTCAGCCGTATGACATCTCAGGTACTTCATTAATCCAAAATGCCTTTAGAATGAGCAGAGAAAGCTTGCATGTTTGACAGTCTAAACTAAAAAATGTCTAGACAAAGCAGACAGCTAACAAGCCGTGTCATTGGGCTACGTTACTTCTTATCTTCCCCACATCGTGCTGTGTTTTTGTTTTGCATATTCAGTTACAATTATATTATCTCAAAAACAGAAAGGAGAGAGAATGTTATACTGATCAGTATTTTCAGCCAAAGTGTACTGTATTGTTGCAATATTGGAGACTGACTGCCAAATATGTAAAAGTTATTTCCTATATTATAAAATATATAGCTAGTTAAAGTGGAGATTCACCCAAAAAATCAATTTTTAACATTAGATTGAGGCTAATTTTACTAAGCAGAATCAGTTTTTTTTTTAAAAAATGAATGCAGTACTTACTGTTTTAGAGATAGATGTTCTCCCGCCGCTTCCGGGTATGGGCTGCGGGACTGGGCGTTCCTATTTGATTGACAGCCTTCCGACAGTCGCATACAGTGCGTCACGAGTTTCCGAAAGTAGCCGAACGTCGGTGCGCAGGCGCCGTAAAGAGCCGCACTAACGTTCGGCTTCTTTCGGCAACTGGTGACGCGCTGTATGTGACCGTCGGAAGCCTGTCAATCAAATAGGAACACCCAGTCCCGAAGATCATACCCGGAAGCGGCAGAGAAGATCTATCTCTAAAACGGTAAGTACTGCATTGATTTAAAAAAAAACACCCGATTCTGCTTAGTAAAATTAGCCTCAATCTAATGTTAAAAAAAAAATTTCGGGTGAACTCCCGCTTTAAGTCTTATCACAAGCAAATGCCCATATTTAAAGAGGAACTGCAGTCGGCTCACATAATTTGTAATAAAAACATTTTTGCCATTCTTAAGCTTCCCTCCAACCACTTTGCATATTATTTTATATATACTGTGATTCTGTACTTGCCAAATATGCTGCAGAAATCTCCCTCCACCAAGTCTGGCTGCAGCCATTTTAACTGTGGAAAGCTAAACCTGCAGCCTGTTCACTTCCTGGATTTACACAGAGGCACACCTCTGCAGCTGTCATTAGCCCTCTTATGACTCATAACAACAATGGGAGAAGATTTAATAGATGGAAAGATGAAAAAAAATTACTGAAGTTCCGCTTTAACCACTTAAGGACCAGCCCCTGTATATATATGTCGGCAGAATGGCATGGACAGGCGCATCAACGTACCTGTACGTCCCCTTTAAATGCCTGTCCGTGTGGTCGCGCATGTCGCAGCCGGCGTGTTCGCGACCCTGCCGCCATCCCCGTGAGTTGGACCGTGGGTCCTGCAGACTCAATCGCCGTGGGGATCCCCACGATCGTCTCACAGAGGTATGGAGCGGGGAGATGCTTGTGTAAACAAGCATCTCCTTGCTCTGACTAGTGACAATGACACTGATCTCGGCTCCGTGTCCTCGGAGCAGAGATCAGTGTCATGTGACACAGAGCCCATCCCCCCTACAGTTAGAAACACTATGCAGGGAACACTTAACCCCTACAGCGCCACCTAGTGGTTAACCCCTTCACTGCCAGTGCCATTTTCACAGTAACCAGTGCATTTTTATAGCACTGATCGCTGTGAAAATGACAATGGTCCCAAAAATTTGTCAAAAGTGTTCGATGTGTCCGCCATAATGTCGCAGTCATGAAAAAAATCACTGATCATTCTGTTATATATATACATATATATACACCCTGTTCCAAATTATTATGCCAATTATATTTTTTTCATTTACCTAAATAATTTATGTAAACAACAGTCAGCATAATTCTCATGTTATCAATTATTAAGAGTACAATTCTAATTTTATTGAACAAACCTCCTAATAAGTTTTTCAAAATAAAAAAACCTACAATGCACTGTTCCAAATTATTACGCACAGTAAGTTTCAAAACACTTTATAGGTTGTAAAGAACTGAAAATTAAAATGTGTTGTGTTTGCAGCATATTTACTGAAATCAAAAGCTATTTCAATCAAACTTTGAACAACATTTTAACTGTTTAAACATTTTAACAGGTCACGTTACATTTGCTTGAATTTGTTTGCAAGATGTCAGAATCGCCTCCCAGAGCTGCTGTTTGGATGTAAACTGCCTCCCACCCTCATAGATCTGTTGCTTGAGGATGCTCTAAAACAGGGGTGCTCAACCTTTTGAAGAGCGAGGGCCACTTAAGCAACTTGGTAACCAGTCGCGGGCCACATTGAACAGAGCGGACGGATGACAGGTCACGGCTACTCTATAGGTCCTCCGATCCGCCCAGATGGAATGGGATGAATTCCCTTTTGTTTTTTGGATTGGAGGTAGGTGAGCGTAAACGGACATCTGTCGCTCTGTAGAGGTTAATTGAGGGTCATATTTGGTTGAGCTGATCGTGTGAAAAGGGCCTAAGACTGCTTTCACCCTGATGTGCTGCGGTTTACCCACAACATGGGTGCAGCATAATGCACCTGTGTCTATCCTGCGGGTTAGCTTAACTTTGCCATAGACTAGTTGTAGAGAAAGCATTGGCTTATGGGGCTCTGCTCCACAGCCGCTTTCTTCCTCTACCACCACCATTCACAACACTGATGCTGCAGTATGGCGGGTTGGCGACCTGCGATCTGGGCTTGTCAACCCACCATTCCAGAGCAGGAGGTTGTGGGCCACATCAGAGGGCTCCGCAGGCCACATGTGGCCCCCGGGCCACTGGTTGGCCACCCCTGCTCTAAAAGGTTCTCAATAGGATTGAGGTGAGGGGAGGATGGAGGCCACACCATGATTTCTCTCCTTTTATCCCCATAGCAGCCATTGATGCAGAGGTATTCTTTGCAGCATGAGATGGTGCATTGTAATGCATGAAGATGATTTTATTATGGAAAGCATAGTTCTTCCTTCTGTACCAGGGAAGGAAGTGGTCAGTCAGGAACTCCACATACTTTGCAGAGGTCATCTTTGCACCTTCTGGGACCCTAAAGGGGCCGACCAGCTCTCTTACCATGATTCCGGCCAAAAACATGACTCCGCCATCGCCTTACTGACATCACAGCCTTGTTGGAACAGGGTGGCCATCCACTACTCCATCCATCTGGACCATCCAGGGGTTGCACGGCACTCATCAGTGAACAGGACTGTTTGAAAATTAGTCTTTGTGTATGCAGCCGTTTCTGCTTGTGAGCATTTGTTAGTGGTGGCCGAATGGAAGGTTTATGCACCATTGCAAGACTCTGGAGGACTCTACACCTTGATGTCCGTGGGACTCCAGAGGCACCAGCAGCTTCAAATATCTGTTTGCTGTAATGGTGTGTTAGCAGCTGCTCTCATGATCTGATGCATGGATCTGGCAGAAATCTTCCTCAATGTGCCTTTATCTGCACAAAACCGAATCAGCCACAAATCTCTTAATAGTGCGACAATCACGCTTAAGTTTTTGTGAATTATCTAATGCTTTCATACCTCGTATAAGGCATTGAACTATTTAACTCTTTTCAGCGGCGGAGAGATCCTTTTTCTTCCCCATATTGCTTGAAAACGGTGCTCTGCTTAAAGCGGTTGTATACCCTCTGTCATTTTTTTTTTTTTTTTTAAACCTGAAAAGCAAAAGCCATAATCAGCTAGTATGCACCGCATACTAGCTGATTATGTAATACTTGCCTTGGAACGAAGTGAGAGGAACTTGTCCACGCCGAGGGAGATATCATCTTTCCTCGGCGTCTCTTCCGGGTATCGCCGCTCCAGCGCTGTGATTGGCTGGAGCGGCGATGTCGGCCCTTTAGCCGAGGATCCCCGCTGCGCATGCGCCACTGCAGTCAGCGGCGCATTGCGGGGGGAATATCTCCTAAACCTGTAAGGTTAATGGGATTTACTTTATACCTACAGGTAAGCCTTATTATAGGCTTACCTGTAGGTTAAAGTGATAGTACAGAGTTTACTACCACTTTAACCACTTCCATACAGGGCACTTACGCACCTTCCCGCCCAAGCCAATTTTCAGCTTCCAGCACTGTCGCACTTTGAATGGCAATTGCGCAGTCATGCTACACTGTACCCAAACAAAATTGGCGTCCTTTTTTCCCCACAAATAGAGCTTTCTTTTGGTGGTATTTGATCACCTCTACGATTTTTTTTGCGCAACAACTAAAAAAAGACTGTAAATTTTGAAAAAAAAATATGTTTTTATTTTTTTCTGTAAATTTTTTTGTAAATAAGTACATTTTCTCTTTCAATTACGGGCACTGATATGGCGGCACTGATGGTCAAACGATGAGATGGCACTGATGGACATCGATGAGGTAGTACTGACGGGCACAGATGAGGTGGCACTGATTGGTGGCGCTTGTATGTGGCACTGATGGGCACACATAGGCGGCACTGATGGGCACACATAGGCGGCACTGATGGGCACACATAGGCGGCACTGATGGGCACACATAGGCGGCACTGATGGGCACTCATGGGCGGCACTGATGGACACTCATGGGTGGCACTGGGCACTCATAGGCGGCACAGATGGGCACTCATGGGCGGCACTTATGGGTGGCACTGATGGCTACTTATGGGTGGCACAGATAGGCACTGATAGGTGGGCACTGGGCATGGATGGGCACTGTGGGGTGGCACTGATGGACACTGTAGGGTGGCACTGATGGACAATGTGGGGTGGCACTGATGGACACTGTGGGGCGGCACTGATTTACCTATGTTGCCAGTCAGTGCCCATTTGTGGGCACTGATTGGCATCTTTTTTTTTTTAATGCTTTTTTTTTTTTAACAGACTTTTTTTTTGGGGGGGGGGCTTTTTTTTAATCTGCCCTTCCCTGGTGGCCCATGTGGCGATCCGAGGGGGGCTGCGCGAACCCCCCCTGTCTACTCGCGTCTGTCAGACGCGAGTGAGGAAGAGCCATCAACGGCTCTTCCTGTTTACATCGTGATCAGCGGTGGTTGGACATGGCTGATCACGTGGTAAAGAGTCTCTGTGAGAGACTCTTTACCGAGATCGGTGTTTCGGGGTGTCAGACTGACACCCCGCAACAACGATCGCCGCGATGCACGCCCCTGGGGGAGCGCAGCGGCTCAGAATCAAGAGGACATCATATGATGTCCAGTCAGGATTCTACAACCACTTTGCCGATGTCAATCTGTCATTGGCGGGCGGCAAGTGGTTAATAATGTGGAACACCGTCCTTTAGTAGTTTTTGCTTTAATTGGGCTCACCTGGCAATCTAATTAACACAGGTGTCGGAAATTGTTTTCAGTGATCAAAAGAGCCCTGAGACACAAAAGTGACCACACTGGGATGGATGTGCTCTTATGCCTAGCATGGTCAATTTGTAGTAGGAAAGCAGAGGCACTGGCTAGATCACCAGATATTTAAAATAAAAGAAGCAATGCAAAGAGAACAGGATACCTTTTAACATGGTACAACAGGCACATATAGGGAATTTTAAATGTTGGGGTAACAAACACTTTAGGTTATCTCTGACATTTTAAAACAATAGCCCCAATCATAGCCCCAGTCAAGGTCATAACCATCGATCATGGAGCATTATAGAGAAACTCTGATGGGCCACCCAGTGACTTTCCTTTTTGTGGCACCTGGCAGTGTTAACTGTGATGATAATGTAACAGGTCTTTAAATAAAGTATGACTATATTTAAAGTTGATACCAATCACAATATTTTATATTATGACATAATTATTGCTCCTGTACAACAATACACTCTTAAGGCCCATACACACGATCGGACTTTTTGACAACAACGGTCCGACGGATGTGTTTTAACGGAAAATCTGACCATGTGTATGCACTACAAATGTGCGATGGAGGATAATCTGATCATGTGTACACAAGTCCATCGGACTAAAGTCCAAAGTACAAACACGCATGCTCAGAACCAATGCTAAACATCAGCCAACAATAGCAGAAGGTGGGACAGCCGCACTCCAAAAAAACTCCTCCTTTAATTAAAAATCACAAAATACATGCCACAGCAAAAAACAGCACAACAAAAGAAAAGCTGACGTTTCGCACTATGCCTTAGTGCTTCTTCATAGCTATGAAGAAGCACTAAGGCATAGTGCGAAACGTCAGCTTTTCTTTTGTTGTGCTGTTTTTTGCTGTGGCATGTATTTTGTGATTTTTAATTAAAGGAGGAGTTTTTTTGGAGTGCGGCTGTCCCACCTTTTTTCCTTCATCCTAACCTGCATTTTGATTGCACTGCCTGCACCCTTGGCTCGGACCACAGGGGTCAGATTGCCTGGTTCTCTTTGAGCGGTTGCCCACTCTCTCACAACAATAGCAGAAGTTGCCCAAACGGTGGTGGTAAAGAGCTGAAAAACCATGTGATTTGGTGAAAGTTGGCTGAAAATGTTCTGCCGTGTGTATGCAGAACAAGTTCACAGCCAACGCCCATTCAGAAGAAAATCCAGAGAAAAGTCCAATGGAAGTCCGATCGTGTGCATGAGGCTTAATTCTGAATACAAACTTCTTTATGCTATACCTTTTTTTGATTGGACACTTTGGAATTTTTGTTTTCCATTTGGCATACTGGGGTTGATTTAAGAATGATTGGCTGTATCATAAATTCTGATAGCAATAAATCTTTACTGCAAAAACTGGGCTTTGTGGCTAGCAATGATTTCAGATGGCTGGGCCACAGGTGTCTATGGGGGACATCGCCGCTCACAGGCATTCCTAGCCATTGTTAAGTACTCTCTCCTCTCCCTTGCAGCCACCACTGGCTGACACTAGATATGGGCAGTGGGCACTGCCAAAAAATTTTGTTCGTTTTTATTTCATTCAGTTATTTTTTCAGGTCATTTGTTATGATTGAAATTCATACATTCGCAAATCTGAAATCCAAAAATTTTTATTTCGAAAATTCGCAACTTTGAATAAATTTGTATTTGTTACAGTTACTAACAGCCAAATTTGAAAGGAAATTCCAATACCTATAATTTAATAGTTAGTAATAGTTAAATTATTATTAGTTAGTTATTATTTCAGATTTTAGAATTTTCGGATTTTAGTTCTTCTTTACATGTTTGAATTTTAGACTTTCCAAATCTTAAAATGTTAAAATTAATTTTTTTTTTTAATTTGCTCATTTCGAATTTCCAGATTTTCAAATTTTCACATTTTGTAAATTAAAAAATTCGAAATCCGGAAATTCAAAAATGTGTTCATTCGGAATTTTCGAATATTGAAATTTATGAATATTTGTAAAAATTTGTTAAATGGGTTTTCGATAATTCGGATATTTCTGAATTCACAAATTTGTCGAACAAATTCGGTATGAAACGAATTGCACATGTGTAGCTGACACAGAGGTTCATGTAACGCAGGGCAGCCCGCACAAATATTGGGGCCCCTTACACAGCTTTAGGCGGGGCCCCCCTTGAGCACCGATGGGGTGCTGACGTAAAAGAAATAAGTGTAATCTCTTCTCTCTGACGCATAATAAGCGGGGGAGGGGGGCCCTGGGGACCAGCGGGCCCCTTACAAGTGTAATGCAAAAAAAAAACGGGAGGGGGCCCTTACAGGTGTAATGCCTGTACCCCCCTGATGGCGGCCCTGCATAACCAGACTGGAGTGGGCTGAGAATAGATAAGTATATATATATATATATATATATATATATATATATATATATATATATAATACACAGCGAGTCTGCATAGGTGTTAGGAGGTGGGAGGGAACATTTTGAAGACCAGTTAGGTTGAGGCTGGGTATCTAATTTAAGCTGATTCTCAGATTGCTCTAATCAGAAATTAAAGAACTTTTTCCTCTGTGAAGAGCTATTGTAAATGTTGGTAAAGTGGATCACAATTAGAGCCACATTTATTTTGGCAATTGCTTATTTGTGCTGTATATCAACTAATGAAAACTGCTGATCACTAAAATTTCATTAGCGAGGACTTTTTTTCTCAATATGAACAAACTTATTAAAGGATCTGCCATTATAATTTTTTTCCGACAACAGGCAATATCAGAGGAAGTAAACTCTGTATTTCTTTTTTCTTCCCTGCAAAGTTAAGGCATAATGTGCTAGTATGCATCGCATACAAGCACATTATGTGACACTTACCTGCAAACAAAGCCGCCTCGTCCCTGTTGGAGGGCGCATCCTTTTTCGGCCGTCTTTCTTCCGGGCCTGCTGACTCCGGCTGTGTGACTGGCCAGAGAGGTCACATTCGCCAATGATGTCACGTTTAGGAGATATTTAGGAGATATTTACAGTACCTATAAGTAAGCCTTATTCTAGGCTTACCTAGGTGTAGGGGTGTACTCCCTTTTGTTGCCAGTGGTTTAGACATTAATGGCTGTGTGTTGAGGTTTTTTGAGGGGGCAACAAATTTACACTGTTATACAAGCTGTACACTCACTACATTGTAGCAAATTGTCATTTCTTCAGTGTTGTCACATGAAAAGATATAATAAAATATTTACAAAATTGTGAGGGGTGTACTCACTTTTGTGGTATACTGTACGTGCTTAATTCTTAGCATTGTAAAAAATATTTCTAGGGTGCAATTTTTTTCGGTGAATTTTACACTTAACTTTTTTTATACACTATCATTCAAATTGTTTGGATTTTTTGTTTAATTCATGCCTTTTCTTTATTTTTTACTTCCTTCTGGCCACTCTCCGCAGCTGTAACAACACTTGTGGCATTACCAGTAATTTGCAACTTATCAAACATGATTGAGCCTTGTTCTTTTGTATAAACGAAAGATCTCTGGTTAGCATTCACAGAATTTTGGAAATACAGTAAAGGAAACTGAGAGACTATTTGCATGCCAGACAATGAAACATAACACACAGTGTATACATGTCTTTGACATTGTAATTACTCGCTGTTGTTTAGATTCCATTTATGGTCACTGGCTTTGGCTGTGCTGAAATCAGCTGTATCAACATTTAATCAAAGCCTTATAGATTTTCACTGTATATTTTCATAACGTCAAAATGGAAATGCCTCTGCTCAGAAATACGTTATTGTGATGAAAAGGTTTGCTTGATATGTTGCAAAAATAATTAACATTTGTGCAGTAATACAGATATACATATTGCACATTTGTAAAAATGATATTCAATTTTTACTAAAGTTTTGCTCCAGGCGTTTAGCATACATGCACTCTTGCATTAAATGTGAGATTTCCCATATGCCATTTATTATTTGACAAAATATCTAAATGTAGAAAAAATAAACTGAACAAGAAACTACATTTATTGATACACAAATGTAACATTTGGTGGTAAATTAAGTGAAAGAAAAAATATTTATACACACAATTCACTATTAGATTTTGCTCTATAAAATTGCTCATATTGGGGTTGATTTTTTAAAGGCAAATAGACTGTGAACTTTTGCAAGTGCAGGTGCATTCTACAAGTGCGGTTGCTCCAGAACTAAGGGCCAGATTCACAGAGCAGATACGACGGCGTATCTCCTGATACGCCGTCGTATCTGTTGTTCTATCTATGCGACTGATTCATAGAATCAGTTACGCATAGATAGCCATAAGATCCCACAGGGGTAATTGTTTTACACTGTCAGATCTTAAGATGCAATACCGCGGCCGCCGCTGGGGGGAGTTTGCGTCGTAAACCAGCGTTGGGTATGCAAATTAGGAGTTACGGCGATTCCCGACAGTTTTTCGCGTTCGCTACGTCGCCGCTATTCTAGTTTCCTGTCGCAAAGTTAGTCGTTTTTTTTTGGTGTCTTAACTTTACACAGCAATCGTATTGCTGTATAAAGTATGGCAGTCGTTCCCGCGTCGAAATTTAAAAAATAACGTCGCTTGCGTAAGCTGTCCGGGAATACGGAATTACGCTACGTGCGTCGCCGTTCGAAAAAATGACGTCACTTCGCGCAAAGCACGGCGGGAGTTCGGAAACGGAGCATGCGCAGTAGGTCCGGCGCGGGAGCGCGCCTAATTTAAATGGCACACGCCCATTTAAATTGGCCCGCCTTGCGCCTCCGGCGTAGGTTTTCATCGCAAGTGCTTGGTGAATCAGGCACTTGCGATGAAAAATTCCGGCGGTGTAACGTATCTATGATACGTTACGCCGCCGCTCATCTACGTGAATCTGGCCCTTAGTAACTGAGGTCAAGCTTCACTTTACAAATTGCACCCAATCACATGCAAAGAAAAAACAATTTTTGCTTGCACATGATTGGATGATGTAAGTCAGCAGAGCTTTCCCTTATTTACTAAGCACTGGCACAACTGCACTTTTATTTTTATTATGTCAGTATGTTTACTTCATAAAATAATTTTCCTTAAAGTTGAATTTAAAGGAAGATATAATATATAATTTTTTTTTTTTTTTTTTAAACAAAGCAGGGAAGAAGGCGCTTCTAAGGGCAGTAATAAAACACTTTAATGACAAGGAAGGGTTTAAAACATTTACAATATGGTGGTGAAAAACAGGCATATCAATGAATCCATAACATCCAGCAGGATGCCTCCTGGGGGTAAAGACAGCTGCAGGTGGAAGTTCCAGCCGACCAGTGGTGAGAAACACTCTGATCCAAGAGGGAGCCCATGTTGTCAGGTCCAGCATGGAATACAGGCAACCGGATGTGACATCAGAGTGGGCGAGACATGTTTCAGAGCCCAGTTGCTCCTTTTTTTTAATGCAGGGCTGATCAGGGCTAGTATGTGTGAGGTAGTAGCAGTACAGGGAACCAATCAGTTCATGTGCTGACAATGAACACGCTAATAGGAGAAAAAAGACACGTTGATTAAGTCATTACTGTGCCCAGGGCTGGACTGGGACAAAAATTTGACCCTGGACTTTATCCAGACCCACCCACTTTAATTTTGCAAACACGCACAAGAACAGTATATATACTGTTGGAAGGGGGGTGGAGTACACAGTGGGACACAGTGGGGGGGTGGAGGACACAGAGGGACACAGTGGGGGGGTGGAGGACACAGAGGGACAGCGTGGGGGTGGAGGACAAAGGGGGAAACCGTGGGGGGTGCAGGACACAGTGGGACACAGTGGGGGGTGGAGGATACCATGGGGGGTGGAGGACACAGTGGGACACCGTAGGGGGTGGAAGACACAGGGGCACACCACGGAGGGGTGGAGAACACAGGGTGACACTGTGGGGGTGACACTGTGGGGGGGTGGAGAACACAGGGGAACACTGTGAGGGGGGCAGGACACAGGGGGACATCGTGGGGGGTTCAGGACACCGTGGGGGTGGAGGACACAGTGGGGGGTGGGGGACAGAGGGGGACACAGTAAGGGATGGATGAGACAATAGGGGGTGGAGAACAGAGGGGGACAGTGTGGGGGGTGAAGGACAGAGAGGGACAGCTTGGGAGGTGGAGGACACAGGGGGGGTGGAGGACACAGGGGGACAACATGGGGGGGAAATAGGAGAGTATCATGGGGCCTCCTACGATTCCAGTTGGGGCCTGGGCACCCTACATATGTACTGGCTGCCTCTGCTTGCCCCCCAGTGATGGTAATAGTGCACAATCTCACCCGATGCCTGTAATAAGACCTCTCATGGCACACTGCTCTCTGCTGGCCCCTCCGCTCTTCACATCCGTCCTGGATGATGTCATGTACAAGCACCTGGGGTGGACGGGAGGGAAGGAGGGGCCGGCGGGGAACAGAATGCTGTGAGAGGTCCTATTGCAGCTGCTTCCAGTGCTAGTGTTGCAGAGCCTGTCATGGGCCCTCCCAGTGCCCGATAGGTCAGTCCAGCCTTGCAGTACAGCAGTGCTCAAAGTAATGGCTGCACGAGCCACACAGCCATTACTTTGACAGGCTGTCACTGAAACCAGCCACTGAGCCATCGCCCGACCGGGAAACACCTGGTAGTCCCGATGGCCAGTGCCTGACTGATCTGCTTATTTTTTCTCTATTCAGTAACAGGCTGGGGCTGGTCTAGGGTGACCTAGACTTAGAGGAAGTGGGTTGAATGATGTTAACTTAGGATGTCTAACAGCAGCAAAAAGTATTGCGAAGGAGCACTCTAGATTTAAGATGAATATAGAAGCAAAAGCTAGTTTTATTGTTTTATCTTTTAGGCTGGGTCCCAGCAGGGGTCCGGTATGTCCCTGTTCACTGTTTCAGGTCCTATTTCGGTCTGAATTTTGGGCTAAATTTGGACCTGAAACGGACCAAAAGACACACAGGACTCGAGTGCAAAAATCACACTGGTGCCACTCTGGAGATGTGTGAACCGGTTCCATAAAGAGACAGTCACAATTTCCTGACAAATTGGATGCAGGGAAACCTGCATCCAATTCACAATATCGTGAACCCAGCCTTAATGAACTATCCAATGGTACATTATCTAAATAGCTACCCAAAATATATAACTAACATATAATAACAGTATGTTGAAGATGAACTCTAGACAGAAATACAAGGTACTAATGAATGCTACTCTGTATTCATTATTGCACAATTAAATATATTTTTTAATGCAAGCTATGTGAGAGCCTGGCAGAGAGAAAATATCTGTAAGTGGCACTTAAAGCGGTAGTAAAGCACATGTTATCTATCACTTGTGACTACAGGTAAACCTATATCAAGGCTTACCCATCGGTACAGTGAATATATAGTGTACTATTAAGGAGATATTCACATTTGTAGCAGCCTGAGATGTCACCAACACATGCACATTTACAAAGATTTCCCGAAGACGCTAATCATGGCAAAATGTACATCGGAGAGGAGGATCCGTCACTTCCAGGTGTTGTCTGTTACATTACACCAGGCTTTATCATCCAAAGCAAGACGTGAAATGCACGCCATCGCCACAGGATCAGCCCTATGCCCACACACTATTTATACCCAGTGCCAGGCCAGGCACTCTAACATGTGAGTGCAATCATCCTTTCTTTGTTATTGCTTTTAAACGGTCATTAAAATACTACACTATGAGACTTCAAACCATGTCGCCTGTGGAGTTATTTTTTTTCTCATTAAGATTTCTATTTTCAACATAGTAAAAGCAATACAGTAGAATTCACAGTGAAATCAAAGAATGTAACCATAGTCTACTAGTTAACATACCAATGAGACAATGTGAACTAACAAAGTAGAAAATAAGTATATGGCATATTGTACACCTAACTATTCTAAGAAGGGTTGGAGCCCTACACCCCCTCCGGCACCCCAAAAGGAATCACGCTGTGTCCAAGAAGGTGTAAAGGTCCCCCTTCAACGTCCAGTATCTTCTATAAACTTCTTGCTGAAGGTATTGTCATCCTGCGTTGCCCAGTCCAAGGGATATTTCCGATTCTAACATGGATACAAACTCATGTTCCCATTGGACTAAAGTATAGTATAGTAAAATTCTAAACTTAGTGTATAAACCAGTGAACTCCTAGGTAACTTAAGGAAAGACTTTACAGACTATACAGTCAAATAACAAAAAATTAAGGGGCAAAGACTAGAAGAGGAAAAGGAAAAATAAAGGGATAGTAAAGAGAAGAAGACAGGATGCCTATCTGCCCGATGCAGGTTCCAAAGATCAGTGATTGGTATTGCTGCCTATGCCCAGTATCAGGGAAATTTCCAAATACTGAACCCAGGGTTCCCATAAAGCTTCAAATTGTGTGGTCTTGTCCAATAAGGAGCTGACCATTTTTTCTTCGTGCCATTATCTATGAAATCTTTCTTTTCATGGATAATAGTGATACCGAGGGCATCTTCCATGCTATGGCAATGGTTATTTTGGCTCCCGTCAATATAAACAGAATGAGTTTACGGGTGGTTTTAGGCACATGCAGCAATAATCTGTTGAGCAAGGCAATGACTGGTGTTTGGGGTATAGCACAACCTGTGACCTTTCATATGATGTGGAAGACCCTATTCCAGAATGCCCGGAGTTTGGGACATTTCCACCATATGTGAATCATAGAACCCAGTCCCTGGCAGCCTCTAAAGCATAAAGGTGAAGTGGAAGGGTACATCGCTGCCAATCTTGTGGGAACCAAGTACCATCTCATGAAAATTTTGACGTTAGCCTCTATGAGAGAGGTATTGTAGATGCCTTTGATCGAGCGAGAATAGTTCTCATGCCAGTCCTCCAGATCCCAGTCGGTCTGGAGGTCTTTCTCCCAGGCCAGCATGTATGGTAATTTCTCAGAATTAGTAGCAAGTGACACATAGATCACAGAAACCCCCCCTTCCGCTCCATGGCTTGTTCACACCAGCTTTTATGCAGTGAATCCCGGGGGATTCGATTTATTTTTCCATATGGAGTGGAAGAACCGGGAGATCTGGTGAAATCTAAACTTTTCTGTGGAAGGAAGTTCTAGTTCGTCTACAAAATGTTTAAGGGGTAGTGGGCCCGTGCAAGAGAGAAAGTGTCCAATGTGGTACACCCCCTTGTCCAGCCACCACTTGAAGACTTCAGTGTCCATGTCTGGTGTTGGCATTAGGAATCAACTTTGTATTTCAAATGTGCATTTTGACCTTCCTAAAAAAAAAGGGGGTCTAGCATCTCTGGTGAGTTGCCACCTTCCCATTGAGCACTCGTGGTGGACTAGAAGCTTAATTTAAGAGCAAATTACATTTTGGTGTTGGGATTGGGAACACTATCACTATGTTGTATGTTTATGTGCATTTATGTTTATTTTACACACTTTTTTACCCATACCTAGCGCCTCTCCTTTCATTTTATACACACTACTATTGGTGATTCGTTCACGTTAAAGGGGCAGCCTAAATTGTTTATCTCCCACTAATAGGGCGCCAATTCTTGGATTACATTCACAACACATGCACATTGCGCTCTCAATAGATGGCATACTAAAGTGAGTGATTCTTACAGTAGGGGGGCGTGGCCTGGTGTGACACGTCACTGATCGTTGTTCCCGATGACAGGGAACAGACGATCACTGACACTGCTACTAGGAAGAACAGAGAAAGGTGTGTTTACACTTACCTCTCCCCGTTCTTCAGCTCTGTGACCTGATCGCGGGACACCAGCGGCATTTAGGTCCGCGGGTCCCACGGTCACGGAGCTCAGGACCGGGTCGCAAGCGCACCTGTACACCTTTTTGCCCAGCCGTGCCATTCTGCTGATGTATATCGGCGTGCGGCGATCTTTCAGTGGTTAAATAAAGTTTTTGAATAATGTCAAACGGACTCCATTAAACCTGAGAATTAGGATACAGTGGTAATAGTTTTGAACAGCAAAATGTATGTACAGTAAAAGTAGTTTTATTGATTAATTGGTCAACAATAGGTTAGATGGTTTACCCCATTAATTTCAATAGAGCAAATGTATTTGGAGGTAAGCACACACATGCTTGTGCCTGTTCCAAGACCATCTGTAACCATTTTTGTTCACGGCACCAATTTTTGGCATTAATATTTACAGAAGGAAAAAATATGGAATAGATTATGGATTAAATATGTTTTCTCTGACCCCTTAGATATATTTTAAACGCTATAGAAGGTACAATAGACACATTCAAAAAGAAAACAGAGGAAAGTTGTAAAATTACTGCAAAAAATAATTGTAATATTTGTTGGGACAATTGTTTTATTAAAATAGTTGTAGAATAATAAAAGCTACATGTCAGTTGTTGACAGTCATTTTAACCTCTTCAGCTCCGGAAGGTTTACCCCCCTTCATGACCAGGCCATTATTTGCGATACGACAAATAACGCTGTACCCAAATAACATTTATGCAATTTTTTCCCCCACAAATAGAGCTTTCTTTTGGTGGTATTTGATCAACTCTGCAGTTTTTATTATATAAACAAAAAAATACAGATAATTAAAAAAAATAATAATAATATGTTTTACTTTCTGCTATAAAACACATCCAATAACAAAATAATAATAAAAAAAAAATGTCTTCATCAATTTAGGTCAATATGTATTTTGTTACATGATTTTGGTAAACAATTTCCAATACGTGCATATCGATTGTGTTCAAAGTGATATCAAAGGTTCAATAACAAACATATCATACTTACCTCCACTGTGCAGTACGTTTTGCACAGATTGGCCCTGATCGTCCTCTTCTGGGGTCCAATGGCGGCTCTCACGGCTCCTCCCCACATTAGATATCCCCCTCTGGGAAGCTCTCTCCCGAGGGGGTTACCTTGCGGGCGTGCTCCTGTGTCATACACTCTGCGTCCATAGATGCCCCTCAGTGGCCACGTCATTGGATTTGATTGACAGCAGTGGGAGCCAATGGCTGTGCTGCTATCAATCCATCCAATGAAGAACCGGGAAACCGTGGAGAGAGCGATGTGGGATTGCACCTTTGGAAATTAGGGGCTCAGGTAAGTAAAACAGGGGGCTGGGGGGCCGGACACTGCAAAGTGTTTTTTCACCTTAATGCATAGGATGGGGCTTAATGCATAGGATGCATTAAGGTGACAAAACAGGAGGGTTTACAACCCCTTTAACCTCCTGATTGGTATTCCCGAGTCTGGCTCGGGGTGAAATTTCAGTACAATTAGCGCTAACCCCCGAGCCAGACTCGGGATCGCATCGCAGTATGCAGGCAGAGTTTACTTACCTTGTCCCCTGGATCCTGCGATGTCTCCCCACTGTGTGTGCGAGCTGTCTCCTCACTCGATTCACACAGTGCCCAAAAGGCCACTGAGCTCCGTTACCTGCGACATTGTGACGCACGGGGCTGGAGATCGGCGCCAAATTCAAAAAAGTAAAAACACAGTATAGATACAGTACACTGTAATCTTACAGATTACATTACTGTATAAAATAATTACACATCCCCTTTGTCCCTAGTTTTCTGCCCAGTGTCCTGCATGCAGTTTTATATTATAAATACTGTTTTTTTCTGCCTGGAAACTGGAGATTGTCAATAGCAACCAAAAAGTGTCCCTTTATGTCAAAAGTGGCTTTAGACCAGCTAGAAAACAGCAATAATAAATTAGAATCACTTGCAGAATTGAGCGATACTGATTTGTGGGGAAATTCGTCATCAAACACTGAAAGTAATGACAGCGGCAATTCTGCAACTGAGCAAATTTCAGTGTTTTTGATTTGATTACATTATTGAATAATTTTTATTATTATTATATTATTATTTGTTATAATTATTTATAGTTATTTATTATATTATAATTCATGATTTTGTGTTTCAAACTTTATCATACCTGTGTTGTCTACTAGACTCTTGTTTGGTCAGATTTAAGTGAGTTATTCCTTAGAATTGCAGGCCTACAATATAATACACCAAATTTCCATGCAAAACAATTGTACCGCTTTAGGCAACTAAAATCTGAAATAATCATACCGCCAGGGAGGTTAAGGTTAATATTCATGCTCTGATTGTTCATGCAAAGTTTGTTGGTACCCAGCCAAAGTCATCCAGTTGAGTCAATGGTGATTGCAAGGCTATGACACCTTAATACTAAGAAGATTTATACAGCATATACTAAGCCGAGGTACCTGTCTTCAAACCTATATTAGTAACCGAGAATTCACTGTAACATATAATCTATCTATCTATCTATCTATCTATCTATCTATCTATCTATCTATCTATCTATCTATCTATCTATCTATCTGTCTATCTGTCAATAAACAAAAGGCCTAAAGTAAACAAATTAATGTTATCTCTGGCAGGACTAATGTGGTTTTATAAATATGCTTATGCAAACAATGGGCCTTATTCATACAGTTCATATGGTAGCTAAATAAATTATGACTATTTTTAATTTTCTTTATATCATAACCTTACCTTAACCTAATTTAAACCAAACTGTTATATTTTTTTGTGACACTGATTTAAGGTACCCTTAAAATATTCTGGTTAGTTTGGCCTTCAGCCTTCAACCAGATTATTTAAACTTTAATTTAATATATATATCAGCCCAATAAGTAGCATTAGTGTTGACAGTATTTTCATTTTTGTTGCAAGAGTGATAAAAGTTCAAATTGGTAAAATACATTCCATGCCAAAATATCGAAACACAAATGTATGTACTAATTTATGAATACACACTTTCTTCCAACATCCGCTACATTTTTTTATTCTGAAATATTAAGTATGGAAACTGACACATTGAATAGAGTGACCAAAAAGCTAAATCTGGCTATAGACATGGAAAGGTGACCAAATAACTGGGCAAAGTCTCATTGCAAAATACTTTTTTCTTACATAACCATGCTCTGCACTGAGCATAGACTGCAAGGTCATATTTAGTGATGGCTTTTTCTCGAAGCAGTAGTGAAAAAAAAATAGATGGAAAATTTTAATGGGTCCACAACAAAAGCTAAAGTTTCATATGGTATCCATAGACACATTGATCTTATGTTTATCAATAATATATATACACTATTAGAAAGAGGTAAAAAAAGCAGAAAGTAGATTTGTCGTTCTCAAATACCTGGCCTTATGACATTCAAGTTCCAGACTATAATTTGTACAGTATGTGTGTGTGTCCAACAAACTACTTAATGCGTATATTATATGTATAAAATGATTTTAGGCAATATATTATCTTAAACTTCATTTGGCCTTACTATTTGGAACCCCCACCCAAAGAGTTCTATTGCATGACCAATTTGCCTTCCTTGGTTCATTATGGACCATGAGGAAATAAATATAAAACAAATATAATGTAAATCATGTAAAATAATAGCTTAGAAACAAAAACTCCCCAGACAAAACCTCAGATCAAGTTGAACTGCCAAAAGTCCAAAAGTTTTCAAGTGTAAATCATAGTTTGAGCTAGGAAGAGAAAAAGGAGAACAGAACCACTGCACAGTCCTCAAGCAAAGACATGGAAAGAAACATCAAAGAATTGTAAGGCATATTCACACCGGGAGTGACATGCATGCTTTTATATGTATTTATGCACATTTATAGGACATTTCTAAATGCAAATACATATAATGATTTTATTATGTGTCATTCACACTGTAGGGTTAATTTACTGAAACTGGAGAAAAATTTGGTGCAGCTCTGCATAAAAAGCAATCAGCTTCCAGGTTGTTTGTTGAAGCTGAAGTTAGAAGCTTATTGGCTGCCATGCAAAGCTGCACCAGATTTTGCTCTCTCCGGTTTTAAAATGTGTTGTTAGGTGGGCTTAGTTTACTTGCATTTAGAGAAAATGGAAATCTGGGAGCCAGGGGCATATTAAATACTCTAAAAGCATTTAAATGCAGGAGAAAATGATCTAGGAAGTATAAAGTAAAAAAAAAAATTTCACTTCCCAAGTCAATTTATCTGTTACTTACACTGAGCAAAATTATAAACGTAACACTTTTGTGTTTGCCCCTATTTATCATGAGCTGAACTTAAAGATTTACAACTTTTTCTATGTACACAAAAGGCCTATTTCTCTCAAAAATTGTTCACAAATCTGTCTAAATCTGTGTTAGTGAGCACTTCTCCTTTGCCTAAATAATCCATCCACCTCACAGGTGTAGCATATCAAGATGCTGATTAGACAGCATCATTATTGCACAGGTGTGCCTAAGGCCCCTTTCAGACTGGGGCGGGAGCTGCGGTGGCGGTATAACGCCGCTAAAAATAGCGGCTCTATACCGCCGGAATTGCCGCGGGTATCAGCCGCTAGCGGTGCGGTATTAACCCCCGCTAGCGGCCGATAAAGAGTTAATACCGCCCGCAATGCGCCTCTATAGAGGCGCATTGCGGGCGGTATTGCCGCGGTTCCCATTGTTTTCAATGGGAAGGAGCGGTGAAGGAGCGGTATACACGCCGCTCCTCTCACCGCTCCAAAGATGCTGCTGACAGGAGATTTTTTTGTCTCCCGCCAGCGCATCGCCTCAGTGTGAAAGCCCTCGGGCTTTCACATTGAGTCTGCAGTGCAGGAGTTTTTCAGGCGGGATAGCAGCGCTATTTTTAGCGCTTTACCGCCTGAAAAACTCCTCAATGTGAAAGGGGCCTTAGGCTGGCCACAAGAAAAGGCCACTCTAAAATGTGCAGATTTATCACACAGCACAATACCACAGATGTCGCAAGTTTTGAGGGAGCGTGCAATTGGCATGCTGATTGCAGAAATGTCCACCAGAGCGGTTGCCCTTGAATTGAATGTTCATTTCTCTACCATAAGCCGTCTCCAAAGGCGTTTCAGAGAATTTGGCAGTACATCCAACCGGCCTCACATCCGCAGACCACGTGTAACCACACCAGCCCAGGACCTCCACATCCAGAATCTTCACCTCCAAGATCACCTGAGACCAGTCACCTGGACAGCTGCTGCAACAATTGGTTTGCATAACAAAATAATTTCTGCACAAACTTTCAGAAACCATCTCAGGGAAGTTCATCTGCATGCTCGTCGTCCTCACCTGACTGCAGTTCATAACCGACTTGAGTGGGCAAATGCTCGCATTCGATGGCGTCTGGCATTTTGGAGAGGTGTTCTCTTTATGGATGAATCCCGGTTTTCACTGTACAGAGCAGATGGCAGACAGCGTGTATTGCGTTGTATGGGTGAGCGGTTTGCTGATGTCAACATTGTGGATTGAGTGGACCATGGTGGCGCTGGGGTTATGGTATGGGCAGGCATATGCTATGGACAACGAACACAGGTGCATTTTCTTGATGCCATTTTGAATGCACAAAGATACCGTGATGAGATCCTGAGGCCCATTGTTGTGCCATTCATCAACGACCATCACCTCATGTTGCAGCATGATCATGTACGGCCCCATGTTGCAAGGATCTGTACACAACTCCCGGAAGCTGAAAACATCCCAGTTCTTGCATGGCCAGCATACTCACCAGACATGTCACCCATTGAGCATGTTTGGGATGCTCTGGATCGGCATATACGACAGCGTGTTCCAGTTCCTGCCAATATCTAGCAACTTTGCACAGCCATTGAAGAGGAATGGACCAACATTCCACAGGATACAATCAACAACCTGATCAACTCTATGCGGAAGGGGATGTGCTGCACTGCGTGAGGAAAATGGTGGTCACACCAGATACTGACTGGTTTTCGGACCCCCCCCCCCCCCCCCCCAATAAAGTAAAACTGCATATTTTAGAGTGGCCATTTATTGTGGCCAGCCTAAGGCACACCTGTGCAATAATTATGCTGTCTAATCAGCATCTTGATATGCCACACCTGTGAGGTTGATGGATTATCTTGGCAAAGGAGAAGTGCTCACTAACACAGAATTAGACAGATTTGTGAACAATATTTGAAAGAAATAGGCCTTTTGTGTACATAGATCTTTAAGTTCAACTCATGATAAATAGGGGCAAACACAAAAGTGTTGCATTTATAATTTTGCTCAGTATGTATTGGTCCAATGTCATCAACCCAGCATTAATTATAACATGTGTTTCAAAGCATACAATCCAATAAATCTATTATATGCTGTATCTACTGCACAGTGAGCAATATCTATAGTTTCTACCTAAAATATAATTAGTTCTTTAGTTTATTTATTTTTTTCCCGTCTTAGGATTCAGTGACAGTTCGTAGGTTATTAAACACTTGTTATTTTACTGGGAAGTTAGGCAGACAGAAAGTTTCCTTATACTGGCCCATGAATAATCCTTTCAATATCAAACATCAAAAAGTGAATAATTGCAAATAAACATGTGAACTTCAGAACACATAGTTTCTGCTGTCTTTAGTCTTAATCTTATTCTTATTACAATTAAAATCCTTAACCCAAATATGTTCTTATCTAACCTCCCTATGTTGTTCCTCATAAAGGTCCAATAAAGACCGAAGAAAATGGAAAGTTTAACAAAGTTACAGGACAAAAATCTTGATACCGAGAATGAACTTTTACAATGCTGCAAGAAAATAAACAGCTCGGGCCTATCACAGGGGTCCGTAATACCAAGCTATTAAATGTTATTGGATGGATGTTATTCTTAAAAGTACGTCTGCCCTATGTTTTTTTTAATCTACTTTCACTTCAGCGTTTAGTGTTTTTTATTAATAACACAAAAATATTGTTTCATTGTATATGTTATCTTACTTAAATGACCAAAGGGTTGATTTATTAAAGGCAAATAGGTTGTTCACTCTGCAAAGGAATTTTTACTTTGCAAGGGAATTTCCCATTAGTATAGGGAATGAGTTATAGCTCTGTTGATGTCTATCATCCAATAATGTGCAAACAAAAATAATAAAACATTTTTTTTCCTTAATTGGTTATTCTTTGGAAAGTGGACACTCACCACATTCACTGAGTAAAGAAACATCCCTTTGCAAAGAGAAAATCCCTTTTTTGCCTTTGGTAAATCAACCTCAAAGTGTTTAAAGCATATTTAAAAAAAAAAATATGCACACCTGTATCACGGAGCAGGAGCCCATGCTCCGGTCCGGCAGCCGCGATGTCTGCCGGCCACCAGCAATCGCTTCACAGAGAGGCAGAATGGGGATCTGCCTTGTTTACAAACAACAGGGGAGGACCTAGTAATCAGGAACAGCGATCTCTGCGTACTACCTGTCAGTCCATCCCCGACACAGATAGAAAGCACCTTCTAGGACACACTTAAACCTTTGATCGCCCCATGTGTTAACCCCTTCCCTGCCAGTGTCATTGATACATTGATTAGTGCATTTTTTTAGCACTGATCACTGTATTGGTGTCACTGGCCTACAAAGAGTCACTTGGGGTCAGATTTGTTCACCAAAATTGTCGCAGTCCCGCTAAATATCGCTGATCGCCACCATAACCGGTAAAAACAATAATAAAAAGTCCCTAAATCAATCCCCTATTTTGTGGACGTTAACTTTTGTGCAAACCAATTAATATATACGCTTCTTGTGATTTTTTTACCAAAAATATGTAGGAGAATACATATTGGCCAAAACTGATGAAGAAATGATTTGTTTTATATTATTTGCATGCCAGGGTGCTGGGTGAAGTCCTGGATTCTAAACTCTCCTTTTGGCCCCACATTCAATAACTTCTCCAAAATATGCCCTTTCCTAATCAAAGCTCATAATCCACTCCCTGGTTCTCTCTTGCCTCGACCACTGCAACTTCCTCCTCATTGGCTTACCATTACATAGGCTATCCCCTATTTAGTCCATCATAAATGCTGCTGCCAGACTCATTCACTTTACAAACCGCTCAGTGTCTGCTACCCCTCTCTGCCAATCCCTCCTTTGACTGTGAGTCACCAAACAAATTAAATTCAAAATACTAACAATAACTTACAAAGCCATCCACAACTTGGCCCCTTATTACATCACTAACCTAGTCTCAAAATGCCAACCAAATCTCTCTGTTCCTCTCAAAACCTCCTGCTCTCTAGTTACCTTGTCACCTCTTCCCATACTCACCTCCAGGACTTCTCCAAACCTTTCCCATCCTTTGTAATTCCCTACCCCAACCTGTCTGACTATCTGCTACTCTGTACTGTACACTTTTAAGTGATCCCTGAAAACTTTACCCATCAGAGAGGCCTATCCTGCCTCCACCTGACAACTGTACTTTTTTTTTCTCTATCAGCTCTACACCCACAGTTATTACCTTTTGTATCACTTGACTGTCCCCTTTTGGATTGTAAGCTCTAACGTGCAGGGCCCTCTGATTCCTTCTGTATTGAATTGTATTGTAACTGTACAGTCTGTCCTCATGTAATGTTGTAAAGTGCTGCACAAACTGTTGGCGCTATATAAATCCTGTACCGTAATAATTAAAATCTATCTATCTATCTATCTATCTATCTATCTATCTATCTATCTATCTATCTATCTATCTATCTATCTATCTATCTATCTATCTATCTATCTATCTATCTATTAAAGGAAAAAGCAAATTTACTAGTCAGTAAATAGACATAAATAGTTACATGTATGATGAGAAGCAAACCATGTCTGCATTTGTAATTTATAAAAAAACAAGATTGCCACCCCTCATCTCACCTTGAAAAATCCTTTACTAAATGATGCAGCAAGCGAGACCACCACATATTTTAGGTTTAAACTAAGGGCATGGCATTACTGTTTCATTTTCTCTGCATTATTGCAAAACCTTGCCTGAATTACCGGGGCCTGGATATGCGATTTACATGGGCCAGGGGATTAACACACAGCTGTGACTGTGCATGGAGTATCAGTCAGGACTTCACATTGTTCACTAGGCACCTAGTACCACGGGAGTTCTGATGTACTGTCAGACCTTGCTCCTAGTCTTGTTTTTTAATAGCCATTTTATTATTATGTTGTTACAAGTGATAGAAGCATGCTACAAAATCTTCAACAGAGAAACATTTTTAGATATTTATTGGGAGAAATATTTATACTAACAAATGCATTTCAGAGTCGGTTCACACAGCCACGGCACGACTTTGGGGGCGACTCTGCAAGTCGTCCTGAGGACGACTTCAGAGGCGACCTGCAAAACGACCTGTATAGAAGTCAATGCAGGTCGCCCCGAACCGCCCCGAAGTCGTACAGGAACCTCTTTCTAAGTCGGAGCAACTTGCGTCGCTCCTATTCGAACAGTTCCATTGCATTCAATGGGATGCGACTCATCAGGCGGCTGAGCCGCCTGACGAGTCGCCCCAGTGTGAACCGGCTCTCAGTGCTTCATTCATACTTCAGTGGTGTTCAGTGGGGTTCAGTGGTTGAGTGGGTATAAACAATGTGGTTGTTAAATCGTACACTATTCATGGGCTATACATCGAATTTGTCCGCAAACATTTGTTAATGTGAATCAATGGTCAAAAGTTTAAAATATTTATTATACAAAGCAAGTACACAGATGACGCCGTGGGGCTGATTTACTAAAACTGGAACATGCAAAATCTGGTGCAGCTCTGCATAGGACCCAATCAACACCCAGGTTGTTTTTGTGAAAGCTTAATTGAAGCTGAAGTTAGAAGCTGATTGACTACCATGCACAGCTGCACCAGATTTTGCACTTTTGTAAATCAACCCCACTGTGTGTAATTTGGCTATATGTCATCTATTTCTTCCCTAAAATACCTTGTGATGATGCCAGGACTTCAGTTTCCATGTTACTCTCTTTGCTTTGGTGACAACACTAGCACTAAAATCATACCTCCCAACTTTTTAGATGGGAATGAGGGACACCTATGAGCACAAGTATGCAGCCATAGGACACACTCCTTGTCACGCCCCCTTAAAGAAGAATTGTACAAAAAAAAGATTGGCTGAACCCACAAGTGCTTTTTTTACCACTATTATTCCTTTATATTGGCTTCTGAAATTTACAAATGCAGAAATTTAGAAATCATATGAAAGGATTAGGGCTGGAAAACACTTTTTGATATATTAAAAAGTGCATTTTATATACAGATCTATAGATCAGACCAAAATGAGGGACAGATGAGGATGAATGAGGGACAAAGGGACATTGCTCCAAATGAGGGGCAGTCTCTCGAAATCAGGGACAGTTGAGAGCTATGCTAAAATTGCCTTCAGCATTGTCACCCTTTCAGCCACAATTCAAATTAGAAACATAATCACCAATTCTGAGTTCCATAATGAAAAAGAAAAAGGACAGTAGTCAGTCACTACCAGTAGAGGAGTCATTGGCTACATCAACCTATCATTTGTACACGTTTTCCCTGCTGGGTACCTGGATTCATGGGAGGTGTCGTTACTGTTGCATGCTGCACATCATAAAATAGTGAAGCGTAGGCATCACAACACCATTTATGTTTACCCCTAGGAAAATCAGCACAGTGTTCCAGATGGGCTCCACAAGAAGCACAATTCTTTTGTGGTTAAAAAAAGCAGTTTAGAAATGAATGAAACTCACAATCGGAACATCTGAAAGATGAAAGATATTTAGATATACTTTAAAATAATAAAAAAAAAATAGGAAATTCGTTAATTCTAAAATCATAACTACAGTATAAAGATATGATTTGCTCCTTTTTACCAACCCACTGGTTTAATATTTCTTAACATTCGTCTTGAGGCTCTTTCTTTCTGATTATCAGGTATTTTTCATATTCAGGCCTCCAAACCTATTATGATTAACCGATTGCCACCTGCCATCCGCCCTATAGCAGGTTTACTGCGGATCACACATATATATACGTGATCCTGCACATCCAGGAATTACACACAGCGGAAGCCGATCGGCTGGTACCGGGTACTCGTTGTTTGCTGGCACCCGCTGATCGTCAGGCAGAAACACAGAACTGAGATCTGCCTATGTAAACAAGGCAGATTGCAGTTCTGACAGGGGGGAAGGGATGGGGTTTGTGTCCACACAGTTAGCCATTGGATCGCCAATGTTAACCCCTTCCCAGCCAGTGTCAATAGTACAGTGACAGTGCATAGTGTCACTGGTTTCCAAAAAATTGTCAGTTAAGCCTCGTACACACGTCCGAGGAACTCGACTGGCAAAACACATCGTTTTGCTCGTCGAGTTCCTTGTGAAGCCACCGAGGATCTCGGAGAGCCAAATTTTTCCATTGCCGTCGGGGAAAAAGAAGACATGCTTTCTTTTTGGCCCGACGAGATCCTCAGCGGTTTTCTCGTTGAAAAGTGTACACACGATCGGTTTCCTCGGCAAAAAAAAAAACCCAGCAAGCTTCTTGCTGGTTTTTGCCGAGAAACTCGGCCGTGTGTACGAGGCCTTAGTGTCAGAATGTCTGCCGCAATATCATAGTCCCACTATAAGTTGCTGATCACCGCCATTACTAGTGAAAAATATATATAAAAAAAAATCCTATAGTTTGTAGACGCTATAACTTTTGTACAAACCAATCAATACAGTATACGCTTATTGGGATTTATTTATTTTTACCAAAAATATGTAGCAGAATACATATTGGCCTAAATTAACCACCTCAATACTGGGCACTTTCACCCCCTTTCTGCCCAAGCCATTTTTCAGCTTTCAGCGCTGTCACACTTTGAATGACAATTGCGCGGTCATGCAACACTGCACCCAAATTACATTTTAATCATTTTTCCCCACAAATAGAGCTTTCTTCTGGTGGTATTTGATCACCTCTGCGGTTTTTATTTTTTGGACTTTTCAACAAAAGTAGAGCGACAGTTTTGAAATAAAAACAATATTTTTTACTTTTTGCTATAACAAATATCCCCCAAAAATATATATATAAAAAAATGTTTTCCTCAGTTTTTGGCGATATGTATTCTACATATTTTTGGTAAAAAATCGCAATAAGCGTATATTGATTGGTTTGCGCAAAAGTTATAGCGGCTACAAAATATGGTATAGATTTATAGCATTTTTTTTATAATTTTTCTTTACTAGTAATGGCGGCAATCTGCGATTTTTATAGTGCGATATTGTGGTGGACACATCTGACACTTTTGACACTATTTTGGGACCATTCACATTTATACAGCGAACAGTGCTATAAATATGCACTGTTACTGTATAAATGTGACTGGCAGGGACGGGGTTAACACTAGGGGCGATCAAGGGGTTAAATGTATACCCTAGTGAGTGATTCTAACTGTAGGGGGAGGGGACTGACTGGGGGAGGTAACGATCGGTGTCCCTATGTACAAGGGACAGACCATCGGTCTCCTCTCCCTGACAGGATGTGGATCTCTGTGTTTACACACAGAGATCCACGGTCCTGTTCAGTTACTGGGAAATCGCGGGTGCCCGGCGGACATCGCGGCCACCGGGCACGTGCATCCAGTTCCCGCAGTGACATGGCGGGTGCGCGCGCGTGCGCGCACAAGCCCCCTAGTGGCTCGGGGAAGGCGAGGACGTCATATGACGTCCTCCTAGAACGAGAGGTATATCGTCCCGCCATCATTTGACGGCGGGCGGTAGCCTAGTGGTTAATGAAGAAATTCGATTTTTGCAACTTTCTAATTGTATATGTTTTATAGCAGAAAGTAAGAAATATTGTTTTTTTGGGGTTTTTTTTCCAAATTTGTTGACCTTTTGTTGATTATAGCACAAAAGATAAAAAATGTAAAGGTGATCAAATACCACCAAAAGGAAAACTATATTTGTGGGGGAAAAAAAATATACAAATTTTATTTGGATACAGTGTTGCATGATTGCACAATTGTCAGTTAAAGTAACGCAGTGCCGTATCGCAAAAAAAATCTTTAGGAGGTCAAGTGGCTAAAAACTGTGACATGTTTAGCCCCAGTCCTGATCCATCGAATTCCCACTCCAGCCTATAATATCTAGATGGGTCAAAGAAGAGTCTATGGTTACCTCTGGCATGCTGCACTCTTTTGGGTTCCACAAGTTGTTTTTCTGTCCCATTATTTGCCAGAAAGACTTTTTTAAACATCTACCGCACTTTGAACCCACATTGAAACTAATTTAAAGCTTTAGAGAGAAAATGACAGAACATAGAACAATAGCGTTCTGTCAGTAGACTTCAGCAATACAACAATGTGCAAATTAAGTCCATGGGCCATAGTACTGTCAGATAAAAAAGCACCTGCACAAAATAGTACTAAAAGTACATGAGGACTATGCTGTTTTATAGCAATTATAAATCAGCTCTATACATACATATGTACATACAAACATAGGTCTAACATTTAGCAAACCTTGTTACTGTTTTTCTGACCTAGGAATTGGAGGGCCTTCAGATCACCCTCTAGGAGATTCAATCCGACTAGATGCTTGGATGGAATCTTCTTATACATGTACCTATGCCTCATCTTTGGAAACAGTCAAAAGGGCATTATCTATTGTAGAGAACATTCATGGCATCTTCTAGGCATGAATTCTTTAGTTGTGCATTTTCAGACATTATTAACCACTTAAAGACCTTAGGTGTTTTTCAGATTTGGTGTTTGCAAGCCTAAAACAGTTTTTTCTGCTAGAAAATTACTTAAAACCCCCAAACATTATATATATATTTTTTCTAACACCCTAGAGAATAAAATGGCGGTCATCGCAATACTTTTTGTCACACCGTATTTGCGCAGCAGTCTTACAAGCACACTTTTTTTGGAAAAAAATCACTTTTTTGAATAAAAAAATAAGACAACAATAAATTTGGCCCAATTTTTTTATATATTGTGAAAGATAATGTTACGCCGAGTAAAATGATACCCAACATGTCACGCTTTAAAATTGCGCCCGCTCGTGGCATGGCGTCAAACTTTTACCCTTAAAAATCTAGATAGGCGACGTTTAAAAAATTCTATAAGTTGCATTTTTTGAGCTACAGAGTAGCTCTAGGGCTATAATTATAGCTCTCGCTCTAACAATTGCGGCGATACCTCACTTGTGTGATTTGAACACCGTTTTCATATGCGGGCGCTACTCGCGTATGCGTTCGCTTCTGCGCGCAAGCTCGTCAGGACGGGGCGCTTTAAAAAAAAAAAAAATTTGTTTTCTTATTTAATTTTATTGATTTTATTATTTTTTACACTAAAATATAAAAAAAATAAAAAATTATCACTTTTATTCCTATTACAAGGAATGTAAACATCCCTTGTAATAGAAAAAAGCATGACAGGTCCTCTTAAATATGAGATCTGGGGTCAAAAAGACCTCAGATCTCATATTTAGGCTTAAATGCAAAAAAAAAAAAAAAAAAAGGAAAAATTGTCATTTAAAAAAATGACAAAAAAAAAATTGTCTCTTTAAGAGGCTGGGCGGGACTGACGTTTTGACGTCACTTCCGCCCAGCAGAGCTATGAGGATGGGTGGGGGCCATCTTGCCCTCACTCAAGTCCTCACTCTCCAGGCGGCAGCATCGGATCTCCTCCGCCGCTACCGACGGCTCCAGTAAGCGGCGGAGGGCGCGGAAAAGCGGCGGGAGGGGCCCTCTCCCGCCACCGATAACGGCGATCTCGCGGCCAATCCGCCGCGGAGACCGCCATTATCGTTTACACGGCCGCCCGCTGAAAACATGGATATCTCAGTTGTGGCAGCAGCTGCTGCCGTTACTGAGATATCCATGTTTAAAAAGAGGACGTACATTTACAATACGCGGGTCGGAAAGTAGTTAATGCCTAAAATTTTCAAGGTGCCCCTTGCAATCTAAACTTTTTTTAGGTTGGATTAATATTATTGTATTGCAGTAAAATGTGGTAAGTCTGACCATACACTAATAAATATAAAAGATTCCTTCAGCCATACTATACAGTACAAATGGATAAATCCCCCTGCTTGATTCCACAGCGCCAGGGATTCACAGCATGTAGTCAATCTGCAGTCTATCTGTACTTCACGAGACACAGTGTATAGGACGCGGGTGACGTCACGATCATTGATCACGTGTTCTGTACGCGTTACGTCCCAAGGGGGCAGGATTTCTTCAGCGGTGACAGAATGATGGGATGCACCCGCTTAAATACAATGCTAGCCTGTGTCTCTTACCGATAACGACAGTCTTACACAAAAGACATTGCCCTAGCAACCTATTGCTACGGTTAATACAAGGCAGAGAGCATGGCATTATTAAGAGAACTTCAAATAAAAGCACCACAATTCTTTAAAAAACTTTACGGATGCTGGCTATCACAATAGCTTCTTTCTTATAAGATAAAGGAATATATCTATAAAATTACACACAATATGTATGCAACAACTTTATATATAAATGTCATCCTGCGTCCAAACCATGTCTCATGAATGTTACTATACAAAAAAACAACAACAATATATGTATACTAAAATACTAACTAAAAAAATCAACACATAATTTAACGATCAGAAATAAAACAGTTAATATCAAATTCGACATTCAAGCCACTCGGCACCATAACTTTTTATGAATCCAATAAGATTCCCTTCGGGTGAGCTGTCGTAAAAAATTGCCACCTCTCCAGTGCTTGGTTACCCTCTCAATACCCCAGAACTTCAAGCCCCTGGGATTTTGATTATGAACCAAATTGAAATGTTTGGACACATTGTGCGTTTTGAGTCCTTTTTTGATGTTGTTTACATGTTCTCCCAATCTGACATGGAGGGGTCTCGAGGTCCTGCCGATATATTGGAGACCACAGTCACATTTGTGCATTTAAACAACACCAACTGTGGCACAGGTAATAAATTGATCTATCTTGTACTGTTTATTTGTGGCAGCAGCCAAAAAACCCTTGCGTATTTTGATGTTGCATTTTGCATGCCTACAAGCAGTTCAGCACCCGTAGGCATAAAAACCTGAAAGAAAGGTAAAAAGCCGACTTTCCCACTGTACAGGTGGGTCTACCACACCTGGGGTTAGTCTGCCAGACGAGGTTGATCTTTTTAACTACATTGCGATGGTGATAAGCCAACTGTTCTCAAAGTAGGAGAGAATTAACATAGGAGACACACTGAGCCTTGATCGGCACAGTGGATGCCATCCAAAAGCGGGCAATTGACTTCCTAGCGAGATACAAAAATCTGGTCGCCATAATGTACGTGCCTTTTAGGTACATTTCAATATCAATTGCCCCCAACAGGCACACCAACGGGGTAAGAGGTATGGGTGTTTGAGCTAGATCAGAAATAGTCTGTGTAACCTCTGCCCAATACCTTGTAAGTTTTGGACATCGCCAGATCATGTGTATAAAGTCCCCTCTGTGAACTGTGCATTTCAGACAATAAAGGAGATCCCCTCAGACCCCAATCATATAGTTTATCAGGCGTACAAAAAGTCCTGTGCTGAATGAATAATTGTGAGGGTTTATGGGAAGCTGATACTGACACAACTGGAATCAAGTCCAGGGCCATATCCCATTGGTCGCCATCCATATCTCCAAAATCAGTAGTCCAATGGGCTCTACATTTAAGTTATGGTAAGCAAAGTCCTGAATAGAAGATAACAATACTGTGTACACTTGTGATATTAAGCCCCTGAGATTGATTGCCTGCAGAACCTCGTGCAGTAACGGGGAATTTACTTAAGTTTTTTAGCGTGCCTGAGTTGGCGATATTGATACAATTGTTTGTGTGTTAGTGAAAATTCTGCACATAAGTAATCGTATGTCTTGAGTGTACAATACAATGCCATTAATTTTAAATGCCAACCCAATGCACATACACAGCAAACAACAATGCTCATGCATTGTAGCACACTGTCACAGATCAGCTGCTGATCTGTGTCCTACTGGCTGCATACGTGTTTTACCTTTTACTGCTGTAGGTCGGCTGGCACCTGTGGTTTCACAAGCTTGTGTTCAGCTCTTGCTGCACTTAGCAGCTATGGGTATTGCAGTCTTCACCTAATGCTTAACATATCTTCCTTCCTGCTACTTCCTGTCCAGCCTCCCACGTGCCTCGCTATTTAAATTCCACTCAGACCAGTTTCTGGTTGGTTGTGCAACACTTGTTCCTGAGCACCTTTCGTGCAAAATTTACTAACCTGACTTCTCGTGAACTGATCTCTTGTGTAGCGACTCAGCTAGTTTTCCTGATTACATTGTCTGCTGCCCACCCTGACCTTTGCTCACTATCCAGCTCTCATTTTGCTACATTCCTCCATCTATGTCTTTCAGTGTCTTCAGGTATTCTCCTCGCGAGCAGGGTGAACCTGGGGGTCGTGACCTGGGGTCAGCACGCAGCCAAGTCCAAACTACCGTGAGGGGGTCCCAGACAGAATACCGTCTGGCCTGTTGGATCTGGTGTCACCTGCTCACCTATGGGCTCACACCAGTAGCACCGTGACACACACCACAAAGCACAGATGTAAACCATCCGTGTGCTGTGATGTGCTGCATCGGAAAAGGTTAAGGTGTGGCAGATCAACTTGGGTAAATTCGGCCTGCCCATACATGGATTGAATCTTGGCAAACCATCTATGGTTGGTTTAACCTCCCTGGCGGTATGATTCTGTCTGGAATTACGTACCAAAAGCGGTACATTAATTTTGCAAGGAAATTTGCCGTTTTATACTGTAGGCCTGTAATTTTTAGAAATAACTCACTTAAATCTGACCAAGCAAGAGTCTTGTAGGCATCCCGGGTATGATTTTTTTTTTAAAACAAAATTATAAATTATAATATAATAAATAATTATAAATAATTATAACAAATAATAATATAATTATAATAAAAATTATTCAATAATGTAATCAACTCAAAATCACTGAAATTTGCTCAGTTGCAGAATTGTCGCTGTCATTATTTTTTTTTTTTATGACGAATTTCCCCACAAATCGCTATCGCACATTTCTGCAAGTGATTATAATTTGTTTTCTAGCTGATCTAAAACCATTTTTGACATAAAGGGACACTTTTGGACAATCTACAGTTTTTAGGCAGAAATGACATTTTTTATTTTTATAAAAGTACATGCAGGACACTGGGCAGACCACTAGGGACAAGGGGGGTGTGTATTTTTTACATACAGTACTGTAATCTATAAGATTACAGTATACTGTATGTAAAGTGTTTGTTTACTTTTTTGAATTTGGCGCCGTTCTCCGCTCCCGTGCGTCGTAACGTCGCAGGGAACGGAGATCGGCGGCACACGGGGACTGTGAATCGAGCGAGGAGGTCCCGCTCGCTCACACAGCGGGGTGGCATCGCTGGATCCAGGGACAAGGTGAGTAATTTGCCCGTGGATCCAGCAAAAGGTAAGCCGCGCCGCTGCACGTCCACCCCGAGCGTGACTCGGGGATACCGATTTTAGCATTGAAAACCAACCCCGAGTCACGCTCGGGTTTACCGTCAGGGGGGGTTAAGTAGTAAGCTGAAATTCAGGGTTGCTGAATCTGACTTCATTTACTTTTTCCTACATGTTCTAGTAAAGGAAAACGTTGGATGCTGAATTCCAGAGGCAACATTTTTAAAAAGTGGGACTTATATTATAAGGATGCAAACCGAGTGAGCAAAATTTTTTTTACAGTGGAAGTATGTAAATGAGATTTAAAATATTTTAATGCAAATTTTTATCCACATGCATTTGCAGTAATTCTAATTTCAATGAGGGGTCTATGCTGAGAATTTTTTTTTACAGCATTTCCTTTGTTTGGGTGAAGCATTGCAAACTTAATTGTCTTCCTATGACAGAGCAAAAAACTGACATCTAAAAAGAGAGTTCATTAATAATCTGAAGTTTATAATATTATTACAGTCTCTTTGGCAGGTCTCACTATGAAGGCCAGGTGCAGTGGCCACAAGCCAGGGCCACCCCTCAAGCAGACAGTTTTACTCCAGATCCACACTAGTGCATACTTTTCTGCTTTATCATCATTCTTAACGCCATCATTATTATTATGAGAACTCCTTATTTATAAAAATTAGGCTTACTTTATGTGTCCTAAGAAAGAGAAACTTAGTGACTTCCCCAGTGTAACAAGACACTTGATAGTTTTTGTAAGGGACGAGGGTTTTCTTGAAGTTGTTGGAAATGTTATTTTTAGATGCAAGTGGGAAAATATAGTGTCATCAAGAAAAGCTCTCACTTAGGCCCCATACACACGAGAGGATTTATCCGCGGATAAATCCTCTCGAGGATTTCAGAAGATTTCTATGCGATGGCGTGTACACACCATCGCATTGAAATCCGCGCTGAAATCCTCTGCCGATGACGTGTCGCGCCGTCGCCGCTATTATGAAGCGGCGACGGGCGCGACGCTGTCATATAAGGAATTCCACGCATGCGTCAAATCATTACGACGCGTGCGGGGAATCCCTTTGGACGGATGGATCCGGTAAGTCTGTACAGACGAGCGGATCCATCCGTTGGAATGGATTCCAGCAGATGGATTTGTTGAGCATGTCAGCAAATATCCATCTGCTGGAAATCCATCCCAGGGGAGATTTATCCGCGGAAAAATATCCGACGGAGTGTACACACCATAGAATCTATCCGCAGAAACCCATTTGATGGGATTTATCTGCGGATAGATTCTATGGTGTGTATGGGGCCTCACTCCCTCCTGCTCCTCAGAGTCAGGCCCATTCTTTAGACCAGTATATGACTTGTTGCTCCAGGATCCCAAATTGCACATGAGCTCCCCTGTACCATTCTCTAATCAGACAATAAGGCCCCACTCAGTCTATACATTGCAGTAACAATGGCAGGTATTAAGATATGCTACGTTAAGACCTCTTTCACACTGGGGTGCTTTACAGGCGTTTTAGCACTAAAAATAGTGCATGTAAAGCGATTGAAAAGCGCCTCTCATGCCATAAAAGTGAACTAAAGCACTAGCCAACAGTGAATAAATAATGACTGGTGTACAAACAAAGAGCTACTCAAATCTAATATGTGCTAACAACAAAAACAAAGGTATGAAAATTCAAGTGATGAGCGCAAACTGAAATACTGAAAAAAACAGTATAGCAATAAATACTGAAATAATCACAATCTATAATATGAGGTCATGTATGTGATATATAATCACATACAACCACTAGAGAACAAACAGTGTAAAAAGTGAAAAAAGTCTTGCAATGTAAAAATGAAATTAAAGTCCACAAAAATTGAGTGCAAAAAAATTATAGTGCAACAACTGATTCAGAAACTCCTGCCCATTGATGATAGTGCAACAATCTGGATGGATCTTCACAGGTATTGAGCTCACAGAGCGCTTACCTCCAAACAGCAGAAAATGCGCCTGAACGAATTCCTTAGGCCACTGGAATGGAATCTGGGGCGTCCTCTGTAGATGGAAGCAGTCCCGGTCCACAGCATGATAAGATCAGCTCACCACGACAGCCATGAGTAGGTCATGATTGGAGTAAAGAAATGCAAACTCTCATCGTGAAACATGTAAAACTCAATTGGTTTAATGAAGTTGAAAACTTGCTTACAAGAAAAACGGTTAAAAACGCCAAACACAGGCACTTCCGGTGGGACGGTCGGGGTAACACGTCACTTCCGGTCACGTCTGAAACCTTACGCGTTGTGTCACGTCACGTGACTTCATCAGAGGTTACTGATTGGCTAAACGATACTTGCTTATAAAGGTAAAAAGTGAGAATTGACCCGCAGCCATTTTGAATCTCAAAACAGTATAGAAAAAGGCACAGCGCCCATTTTGAAAGAGGGAAAAAGACCACAGATGGAAAACCAGTCCAAAAAAGCAACAAGGACTGCGGGGACAAACCAATAAAGTACATTCGTAATGAGTATACAGGACCTCAATATTTTCTACCAAGATAAAACTATCTATAAAGATATATAAAAAAAATTATTAAAAAGATTTTTTATATATAAAAACTCGCCAAAAGGGATAATAAAATGGCAAGATATACCAGACACGGCTCATAGAACTACTAATATAGAGCATCATCACCATAAATCCATAAGCAGGCAAAATTAATGATGGTGTCTGTAGCAAACCCTTCAAGAAATTAAAAAATTAAAACAATATGGTTAAAAGGTTACATATTGAGTTATGCTAATGGACAGATTGCACCAAAATATGGAACTCAACTTAAAAAAACTTCAATGTAAGTAAGTAGACTAGACCAGAATGAAGAGTACCCCTTCCGCTTACATCATGATGTTATAAGATAAAAGGCCAATCTACTATATTGAACATATTGAATCATCGCATGCCTAAAGCATGAAAATACAGTTAATGATAACTAAAAATTACTTAAAAAGCTATTTAAATCGAACTCAACATTTAACCCGTTGGGTACAAGTGTATTTAGAGAGTGAATCCACTGAGATTCCTTCTGGCTAATAGTCCTAACCAGATGAGCCCCTCTCCATGGCTTATTAAATTTATCTATACCCCAAAAAGATAATTGTTTGGGGTCTTTGTTATGTTTTTCCGCAAAATGTCTACTGACACTGTGCTTAGGAAAGCCCTTTTCTATATTCACAATATGTTCCTTTATCCGAACCATTAATGCTCTCTTTGTTCTTCCTACATACTGCAATTTGCAAGTACATTGCAGCACATACACCACACCTTCCGTGTGACAACTTATAAAGTCCCTAATTGGATGACACTCATTGGTATGAGTAGCCACAAATTGCGTCCTTTTTTGTTGGGGACCTTTGGAATTTTTGCAGGCATAACAGTATTTGCATGGGACAAAACCCTTTGTGTTAAAAAACGTGTAGCCACTCCGCCTCTCATGCCATCCCAGTGTAAAAGCACGAGTGCTTTCACACTGGAGCGGTGCGCTTGCAAGATGGGAAAAAAAAGTCCTGCAAGCAGCATCTTTGGGGCGGTGCGGGAGCGGTGTATGCACCGCTCCCAAAACGCCCTGCCCAATGAATTGAATGGGCAGCGCCTGGAAAGCGCTTCGGCCGTGCCGCAACATGGGCTCTTTTAACTCTTTCTTCTGCACCTGAAAAGTGCTGCTATAACAGCGGTAAAGTGCCCCAGTGTGAAAGTAGCCTAATGCCGCGTACATACAATCGGAAATTCCGACAAGAAATATCCAATGTGAGCTTTTGGTCAGAAATTCCGACCATGTGTTGGCTCCATCGGACTTTTTCTGTCGGAATTTCCAACACAAAAAAATCCACAGTTTTCTTGTCGGAATTGCATAAGGCAGCCTATTCTTTTGGGAATAATAAAAAAAAACAATGTGGCTGCAGTATTGATCCAATCCTGCAGCTGTCCCTCACCTGCTCTAAGCCTGAGAACTGAACAATAAAAAAAAAATATATAAATTAATAAAAGTCCCCAAGTGCCCGTTCACACTACCGCGACTTGGGATCCGACTTGTGTCGCCCCAAGTCGCCCCAAGTTGCGCGACATGAGAAATCACATGGAAGTGAATGAGAGCCGTCTTAATGCAAACTACTGAAGTCGCTCAGACTTCAGAAAAGGTTCCTGTACTACTTCAAGGCGACTTCTAGGCAACTTGTACCCATTGATTTTAATGGAAGTCGCCTCCAAAGTCGGATCACTGTCTAAACTGAAGGAACTTTGCAGGAAGAGAAAATAGTTTTCTCAGGCAAACCCCTCCCTCCCACAGAGCTGATTATTGTTTGATTAGCCACTGGCAAAGTCGCCTGTCCTTGAGGCGACTTGAAGTCGCATTGTAAGTCGCTTTAAATCGCGCTGAAGTCGTCTCGCAAAGTTGCGCTGAAAGTCGTGTTGCCCCTGTGTGAACCGGCACTAAATCTATCCCATAGTTTGTAGAAGCAATAACTTTTGTGCAAACCAATCAATATACGCCTATTGCTAATTTTTTTAATGAGAAATACGTAAAAGAATATATATCAGCCTAAACTGATGAATAAGTTTGTTTTTTTGGGTATTTTTTTTTTTATATGTATTATAGCAGAAATGTAATTTTTTTTTTTTTTTCAAAATTGTCAGCTTTTTTTGTTTATAGTGCAAAAATTTTTTTTTTTAGAGTTGATCAAATACCGCCAAAAGAAAGTTCTATTTGTGGGGAAAAAAGGACATCAATTTTGTTTGGGTACAACGTAGCATGACTGTGCTGAAGTGGTTAAAGTGGCAGATACCACTTTGTGAATGGAGCCCATTGCCTTCTTGGTCATGCCATTTATGTTACAAAATCTTAAAGGGTCACTAAAGGAATTTTTTTTTTTTTTGCTGAAATGACTGTTTACAGGGTATAGAGACATAAAAGTTAACTGATTCCTTTTAAAAATGATTAAAAGTAGATTAAATTCAATCATATAATGTGCCTGTAGGTTAGTTTCACTTTTAGCCCTGGTTCACACTGGGTACGATTTGGAACGATTTGAGATGCGATTTGACATGTCAAATCGCATCTCAAATCGGTGGCAATTGTCGGCAATGGCACTGTCCTAATCAGTGCGACGCCGCATCTGCGATTTCAAAAAGTAGTTCCTGTACTACTTTTTGCGATTTCGGGGCGCGATTTACATTAAATTGCGGCCGAAATCGCGGCAAAATCGCGGCAAAATCGCAGCCACGAAATCGCGGTAAAATCGTGCATTTTACCGCGATTTTGAATTCGCAGCAGTGTGAACCTAGGCAAAAACTGTTTTCATGTTCCTGTGAGCCTAGGTTCACACTGCTGCGAATTCAAAATCACGATTTTGCCACGATTTGCCGCAATTTCGGTCGCAATTTAATGTAAATCGCGGCCCGAAATCGCAAAAAGTAGTACAGGAACTACTTTTTGAAATCGCAGATGCGGCGTCGCACTGATTAGGACAGTGCCAGTGCCGACAATTGCCGCCGATTTGAGATGCGATTTGACATGTCAAATCGCATCTCAAATCGTTCCAAATCGTACCCAGTGTGAACCAGGGCTGAAATAGAGAGACACACAGAACAAAAACAAACAAATCCAGGGCAGTGTTTTGTTTTTAAAATGAATCTGATTGGTTCTGTTAAGTTTTAGACACACAGTAACGACAGCTTAGACCTACAGTGAAAAGCTCCCAGTACGATGGTTATAAGGAAAAAGACAACCAGGAAGTGTGGAGATCGGAGCAGAATTACAGCCACTTCAAAGCAAAAACGAACAATAAGGACATGAAACCAGTACTGCAGTAAGGTAAAAAAAAATCCTTTAGTGATCCTTTAAGTAAAATAGTTATTTTCAAAGTACAGGTCCAGTGTGTACTTTGGCCATAGCCAACTAGAATTTAAGATCCTGATAGGCTTGTATTGAGTACATGGGTCATTGTACTACATGCATCTTTAGAGAAAGACAGAATGTTAATATAGAGTGTGGTCTGTCCAAGACACAGTAAACTGTAATCAGTCCACTCAAGAACCAGCACTAAATTTGGGGCTTATGCCCTGTACACACGATCGGATATCTGATGGAATCTGATCTGATGGATTTTTTCGTCGGATATCCGATGAAGCTGACTTTCATCAGTCTTGCCTACACACCATCGGTCAAAAATCAGACCGTGTCCAAACACGGTGACGTAAAACACTACGATGTGCTGAGAAAAATGAAGTTCAATGCTTCCGAGCATGCGTCGTCTTGATTCTGAGCATGCGTGGATTTTTGACTGATGGACTTCCACACAGACGATCGTTTTTTTTCTATCATTTTTTTATCCATAGGAAAATTTTAAAACATGTTCTATTTTTTTTCACAGATGGAAAACAAACCTAAAGGGGCCCACACACCATCGGTTTGTCCGATGAAAGCGGTCCATCTGTCCGTTTTTATCAGACAAATCGATCGTGTGGCTTTAGAGAGCGGTAGTCTCTACAGTATTGCTGGATCGAAATTTTGACAGATAGCAGCTGCCCTGATGGTCATCCTTTAAAGGATAATGCCAAGCTAACTGATTTAAATAAGGAGTGGCTGAACACATCCAGTTAAGTCTTTTTTCAGTGCAATGGAACAGTTGTTAATTTACAGCCCAGTAGCTGACACTAATTTGTTTGCCTACATCAAAGAGATGGATAACTAGGCATCCCAGTTCCTTAGTGATAACATGAGTGAAAACGGTTGTGAAAGAGTTTTTGCACAAGAACAAAAACTCCAACATTTTTAAAACATTTCTGGCGGGTAGAAGAAGTAATGGAACACCAGAAATATCTTTCACAGAAAGAATTATGTATTTTTTTTTAACAAAATCATTAATCATTAATTTTGCCATCAGCCACGTTTCTCTAAAGTGGAAACCAAAGTAAAGCAAAGTACAAATAAAAAATAATAATAAATAAAAGCAACCAAAGCAAACTTTCTCCAAGCTAGAATAATATTTGCTCAATAAAAGTTCAACTTTTATTTCTTAATTTTGACGTTTTTATAGGGTAGCTGTTTTTGTGTTCTTTGTGTTTGCGTTCTTGTTTCTGTATTTAATTGTTATTTGTGTGTTGTTTTTTAATTTTTTAATTTTACTTTTTTCACTGGTTGTTTTCTGTCGGTGAAAAAAAGCAAAATAATGACCAGTGAGCTGCATTTTTTGCCACAAAAACAGGTCAAGAAGTGTAAAAAAAAAACTGTTTCCCATAACCTTCAGGAGCTAATTAAAAATAAAAAAAAACACCCTTGTTTCACCTTCCCTGTATAGTGAATTGACAGTTTTAGGATCAAATTCAATATTTAGGAAAAATGTGTCTGGACACCTAAATAACACATGCAAGATGCTTTCGTAAATTATTATTATTATTATACAGGATTTATATAGCGCCGACAGTTTGCGCAGCGCTTTACAACATCAGGGAAGACAGTACAGTCACAACACAATTCAATACAGGAGGGATCAGAGGGCCCTGCTCATTAGAGCTTACAGGCTAGAAGGGAGAGTCAAGTGGAACAAAGGGTAGTAGCTGTGGGGGATGATCAGATGGACAAAATGAAAATACAGTTGTTAGGTGTGGGTAGGATAGGCTTCTCTGCGGTGGAGGGTTTTCAGGCATCCTCTAAAAGCTAATAGAATAAGAAAATAGACGGACAGATTGGGGTAAGGAGTTCCATAGGTTTGGAGAGGCTCTGGAAAAGTCCTGGAGATGAGCATAGGAGCAGGTGATGAGAGATGTAGAGAGCAGGTGGTCTTGAGAAGAACGAAGAGAATGATTAGGTTGCTATTTGGAGACTAGGTCAGTGATGTAGCTGGGGGCAGAGTTGTGGATGGCTTTGTAGGTAGTTGTTAGTATTTTGAATTTAATTTGTTGGGTGAGCGGAAGCCAGTGGAAGGATTGACAGAGAGGAGTAGCAGAGACAGAGCGGTTGGTAAGGTGGATGAGTCTGGCAGCAGCATTCATGATGGACTGAAGGGGGGATAGAGTATGCAGAGGTAAGCCAATGAGGAGGGAGTTGCAGTAGTCGAGGCGAGAGATCACCAGGGAGTGAATTAGGAGTTTTGTTGTGTCATTGGTTAGAAAGGGGAGTATTTTGGAGATGTTGCGGAGGTTGAGGTGGCAAGATTTGGACAGTGATTAGACGTGAGGCTTAAAGGAGAGTTTAGAGTCCAGGACTACACCTAGGACCTTGGCATGTGGGGATGGGCATATAGTTGAGCCATCAATTTTGAAAGAGAGATCAGGGGAAGAGGCATGGGGGAGGAAAAATTATAAGTTCAGTTTTGGATAGATTGAGTTTGAGGAAGTGTTGTAAAATCCAAACTGATAGTAAATTAGTGATACGTGAGGAAAATGAAGGAGTGAGTTGAGGGGCAGAGAAAAAATGTTGAGTGTCGTCAGCGTAGAGGTGGTATTGGAAGCCGTGGGAGGCTATCAGCTGACCCAGGGAGGAGGTGTAGATTTAAAATGGGAGAGGTCCAAGAACAGAACCTTGGGGGACCCCTACAGAAAAAGAAAGAGGAGAGGAGGAAGTTGGGTTGTAAGTTATAGAGTCCAATATGGAGCAAAGTGCCTAGCAAATTGGATAACGCACAAACTTTGTAACATTTACAGAGCTTACAGACCATGTGAGCTAAAACTGCCTTCAACATAAAGTCCAACCCCAGCCCGCAGGTTTCCTCCTGTATGAACTACCTTCTCCCTTGAGGCCCATGTTGGCAGCATTTTATGTGTTTTTTTTTTAACTTACTTTTTACGTGTTTTTCAGATGATTACGTGATGCACTGGGTCTTCTAGGATGATGCCGAGAGTGACGCTGATAGGATATTTGCCTATTATAGAAAATTACAGATTTTCTTTTAAGTGTATGTAAAGTAGTTTTGGGTTGACTGGTAAGGGTTATAACCTCTGACATGTTTTTATTGCTGCCTGTGTTCTGTTGGGGAGATTTGCTATTTCTGTCTGTTTTGGTGACCACTGTCAGTGGCACAGAAAGTGATGCAAAACCCCAAATTTGGTGAAGCAAAATCTTACAATGAGCACCTTTTTCCTGCAGGATAGGAAGTGAAGCGAAATATTCCCAATGGGGCAAAAACAAGAAACTCTGATAAGAGTTTTAACCCATTACCTTCTCCACCCACAACTAAAAGGTAAATTGATTATAGACACAATTAAATTTGAACTCTAGGTAGACATAAAAGACATAAATGATGGCAGCTCTGTAATTATTAAATATTCATTATATGTATTTGTAAATGCAAGCTATATAAGTACCTGAATATGACCTGGTATCAACCTCTTTACACTCCCTCTAATTCAGGATGGTAGAAAGAAGAAAGCTCATAAAAAGAGAAAACAGAGTAAAAGGAGAGATGAGCTCATTGCTGTGCTGTTGTGTCTTTCACTGTCCAGCCATAGGCTGGGGCAGGTCCACGATGACCTGGGCTCACAGGAAGTGGCTAAATGATGCTGTCCTGAGCGGCATGGTTAGAAATGGCAATGTGAGCCTGCACCTTCCTGAAGCTCTGCTACTCCTGAGGTGTCACCTCAGAGCCTGCAATGCCCACCATCTGTCCTCTCTTGGAACTGTTACATTCCATGAAAGTGACATACACAGGGGGACATCCCTTTAATGTCAGAATATGAAAGGAGGGTCCTGAGATCAGGCCTAGTGTTCTATGGGCTGCACATAAACTCTTTATCATCAGTATATTAAACAAACATGCTAAACGACGGTGCACACAGCGCGTCATGACTTCCCGAAAGAAGCTCGGGTCGGCTCTATTCGGCGCCGGTGCGCAGGCGCCGAATAGATCCGAGCCGACCCGAGCTTCCTTCGGGAAGTCGTGATGCGCTGTGTGCGCCGTCGTTTAGCATGCCAATCGATTGGCATGTCAATAGGAATGCCCACTTCCGCGGGATTCCCTACCCGGAAGCCGCGGTGAATTCCACGGCTAAACTATATATACGGGAAAAAAATAAATAAAGGTCAGTGACATTTTATATGCAGCACAGTGCTGGATGCAGTGTTAGACATTTTTTATAGGGTGAACCCCAACTTTAAGGAGCTTCTCTTGGGGAAGAAAAGGGCGCTTTGAATATAGATATAGACATATCATTTATGAATTGGGCAACAAAAGTGTCAAACTGTTAGAAAATTCCATTTATTAAAAGAGAACTGACACCCACAGCTTTTAAATGTTTTCCTCTTCTGGGTCCTCACACCACCTCCCACAAGAAATCTCTTACAACTTCCACACCTAATGCCTTGTACACACCATTGGAATTTCCGATGAAAAAAGTCAGACGAAATTTTTTCTTTAGATATTCCCACCGTGTGTGGGCCCCATCGGATTTTTTTTCGTTGGAGTTTAGAAATAGAACATGTTTTATTTTTTTTCCGACGGAAACAAATCCTATGGGAAATTCCGATCGTCTGTGTTGAACTCCGACGGAGAAAAAAACATGCATGCTCAGAATCAAGTCGACGCATGCTCAGAAGCATTGAACTTAATTTTTCTCGGCTCGTCGTAGTCTTTTACGTCACCGCGTTTTGGACGCTCGGAATTTGGTCTGACAGTATGTATGCAAGACAGCTTGAATGGAATTCCGATGGAAAATTCCATCAGATTTTATCCCATCGGAAATTCCGATTGTGTGTACAGGGCATAATAGTCCCCATATAAGATACGGTCACAAAGACCTGCACCAGATAGACTACAACTAGAAAACTATTTTGCTTCAGATAAATGTCACAAACTGTCACATACAGACTGAGAATATTTAGAAAATCTGATCACCTCCGATGACTTTGTATGAACCTGCTCTCTATTTTCCCGTCGGGATTCCCGGTGGTTTTAAACCCGGGAGTTTTCCTATGGGGAAACACTGTGAGGGAGCATACACACGGCCGGGATTCCCGGCCAAAGCTCTCCCCGCAGTTTTCTAGACGGGAAACTTGGCCGTGTGTACACGGGGAAACTTACCGAGCAGGTTCTCAGTTTTCCCATCAGGATTCCCGGCGGACGTTATACCGCCGGGAATCCCGATCTTGTGTACAGGGCTTGATTGTCTCTCTTTTTGAATGTGTACCGTGACACAGATTGCATCATGAGTAGGCAAAGTACCAACCTAGATGTGTGAATATTACTATTCCTCTTTTGACTTTCATTATATACTTTGATCTATCATTGACCTTTTTTTCCCTCCTTACCAGTTCCCTACCAACTACCATTAACATGTATTTATTACAGGTACAGTAAAACCTTGGATTGCGAGCATAATTAGTTCCAGAAACATGCTTGTAATCCAAAGCACTTGTATAACAAAGCAAATTTACCCATAAGAAATAATGGAAACTCAAATGATTCGTTCCACAACCATTTATCCATACGTAGGTCCTTCAGTTTATAGTCCATATAAAAATTGTGGTTGTGTAACCATAAAATGTCCATCCACAAATTGAAGCCTCCACAAGGGGATTAGAAGCAAAATCCAGCAGGAGCTACAGAGTATAAAACAGAAAAGAGGCGCCTCTGAAGCCTCGTGCACACGCACGGTTTTCTCGCCAAGAAACAGCAAGAAAACTGCTGGCAGAGCTTTCTTGCTGAGAAAACCGTGCGTGTGTACGAGGCTTTGAGGTTTCTCGTCAAGATAACTGCCCAGAATCCCGACGAGATAAATAGAGAACATGCTCTCTATTTTCTCGTCGTGAGATTCTCAGCAGTGTTTTCCTTTTGAATGGTGTGTGTGTGTACACTCGGCCGGCAAGAGAATCTTGCCAGGAATCTCGTCAGGAAAAACAAAGTTTTTTTCCTGACGAGAATCCGGGCCGTGTGTACAGGGCTTAAGAGTAGCAATATGTTGCTAAATGTTGTACCTTCATTAAATGTAACCATATTGCTACACTTAGGGGCGCCACTCTCTTCTCTTTTATACTCAGTTGTGACATGACACGGCTTGTATATCAAGTCAAAATGAATTTAAAAATGTTGCTTGTCTTGCAAAACACTCTCAAACCAAGTTACTCTCAAACCAAGGTTTTACTGTATTTATATAGTGCTGACATAGGCATACTATGAACAAATTAGACAAACATCATTTAAGCTTCACTAAAAGCTGGAGATCAGCTTTACATTTTGAACGAAGCATAGAATAGTTAGAACCTCTGTTGTGTTTTTTTGATGTACTGTATGTATCCCTGCTGGGCAGATTCATCTATAATTACTGGTATGTATCTATTTAATAAACACTGGTAAACAAAACTAATTAACGCCCCCTAGTAACGTTCTAAACCACCACTGTGCACAGGATACACTTGATTACCTACAGCTGCTACTTAAATAGAAATGTATATAGTGAATCTTTAATGAAAAAAATTGTAGCGCTCTGTTTCATAAAACAGTACTAGCAAAGTGATTACCGTATTTATTGAGGTATAGTGCGCTCCCGCGTATAGCGCGCACCCCTAAAGTTGCCCCGAAATTCCTGTGGGAAAAAGATTTTTGTACTTACAGTTTGGTGTCTTGCGCGGCATCAATTTCGTCGGGTCCGACGTCCGTCTGCGGCTTCGGGTGTCCTCTTCGTTGGGTCCGGTGTCCTTCTGCGGCGTCCGCCCTGCTCGTCTCCTGCATCGAGTTTGAATACTGCGCCTGCATATACCGAGCGCAGTATAGTCGGGCAGGCTCGGCTACTCTCGCGCTCACGTCCTGTACATCCAGGACGTCAGCGCGAGAGGAGCCGAGACTGCCCGACTATACACGAGTGTAATGTGCTCGGTATATGCCGGCGCAGTATTCAAACTCGGTGCGGGAAAGCGGGTATCGGCGTATATCGCGCACCCACGATATTGCCCTGATTTTCAGGGCAAAAAAGTGAGCGGTATATGCCGATAAATACGGTATATTAAAATAACATAAATAAACACATAAAAATTAGCATATAAAAATTAACAAGTGAAAGTGAATTAATAGTGCATGTGAATGATCCATAAACATATAAAGAAAGTTGAAAAGAAAATAAATTCATCTAAAAGTGTCCATAAATCACACCAATCTTCAAGTGATTAAGCAGTGATTGATCTATGAATGGTATCTTTCTTGAAGAAATCTTGATACAAACTTTCCACCACACCTCATGTGCTTGTGAATCCACTCCCAAAAGAAAAAAAAACTCACCAAAACAATATGCCTCACATTCACATGTTCGGCACAATAGCTTGATAATACACCCGGGTTGATAGACAATTCCAACGATGATCACAAATCAATCAAATCCACATGAAAAAATAAAAATAAAATGCTTCCAATGGTGAAGTATGTAAAACCAATTTATTAAAAAGTGTTCACAAATCCTCACTTATTGTACTCACATGTTATAAAATTCACACAGACACTTCATTAACCACTAGGGTACCGCACGCCGTCAAATGACGGCGGGCGGAATAGCCTATTGTTCTGACAGGACGTCATATGACGTCTTGTCATTTAAAGCCGCTAGGGGGCGCGCGCGGGCACCCGTCGCATCACTGGGAACACAATGCGATGGCCGCCGGGCACCCGCGATTGCCCAGTAACTGAGCAGGGACGTGGAGCTCTGTGTGTAAACGTCCTGTCAGGGAGAGGAAACCGATGCTGTGTCCCTTGTATATAGGGACACAGATCGGTCACCTCCCCCAGTCACCCCCCTCCCCCTACAGTTAGAACACTCCAAGGCTACACATTTAACCCCTTCCCCACCTCCTAGTGTTTAACCCCTTCCCTGCCAGTCACATTTATACAGTAATCAATGCATATTTATAGCACTGTTCACTGTATAAATGTGAATGGTCCCAAAAATGTGTCAAAAGTGTCCGATGTATCCGCTATAATGTCGCAGTCCCGAAAAAAAAAATGCAGATCGCCGCCATTCCTAGTAAAAAAAAATGAAAAAAAAAATCATTATGTCCCCTATTTTGTAGGCAATATAACTTTTGCGCAAACCAGGTTATTGCGATTTTTTTTTTAACAAAAATGTGTAGAATAATACGTATCGGCCTAAATTGAGAAAAAAATATATATATATTTTTTTAAGAAAATGGGATATTTATTATAGCAAAAAGTAAAAAATATTGTGTTTTTTTTTTCAAAATGTACGCTCTTTTTTTGTTTATAGCCCAAAATATAAAAACCGCATCACACGCGATCAAATACCACCATAAGAAAACTCTATTTGTGGGAAAAAAAGGACGTCAATTTTGTTTGGGAGCCACGTTGCACGACCGCGCAATTGTCAGTTAAAGCGACGCAGTGCCGGAAGCTAAAATTTCATCTGGGCAGGAAGGGGGTGTAGGTGCACAGTAGGCAAGTGGTTAAAAAAAAGTTCTCTAATGAAGGAGACTTGCAGTAAGCGTTTAGGTTATTGCGGTCACGGAGGACACAGAACACCCAGCAGATCTCACCCTCCACTTGCTCACTCACTTCCCCAGCCGGAACAGTTACCTCCCTCGGCGGTGATACTACGTATAGGGATCACAAAAATTTGCCGTGCAGGCCCCGCCCAGACATGTTTCGTCAGTATAGACTTTTTAAATGGGATTCTGTATCTTATGTATTATGTATCTATTTATCTTATGAAGAATCCAAAATGTTACAGTTGTCACCAGAACAAAGAGTGAGAGTAAAATTTTCAGTAAGAATATCTGATCTGATGACAACTGTCTACGAAGGGATTTCCCCTAAATTTGTAGTGATTTATTCTTATTCATCTGGTACTGGAAGTGAAGGGAAATATGTAGTTATAAAAAAAATCTTTATAAACAGTGTCACATTGTAGTCAGCATCAATTTGCTGGTTCCTAAAAGTCTGTTTTAATCCTTTGATTTTGATTAACTACATTAACAAAAGGTTATTTAAATACTTATATCTGTCAATCTAATAGAACAATTATCTGTTAAAAGATATTTTAAATATTTGTCAGCTCATCACTTATTTCCATTGTCTGATGAAATGTAAAGGCCTGTTTCGTGTGTATCTGTTTAAAAAAAAACACACAAGATACACATTTTGCAAAGGAATCAACTTGCTAAATCAGTAGGGGCATATTGGGCACTTAAGATCATCTTGATACATCACGAAAACAATATATTTGTATATGAGATCATTTCAGCACATCTCATGGATTTAGGAACTTAGCCTTTCACTGCTAATTTAAAGTCTACAACAGGGAAAGGAATTGTGTTACTGAAATCCCCCCCCTGGGGTTTGCAGTCCCTCGGAATGCATTATTCATCAGGTGTCAAAGTGACAGACTATACAAACAACGCTTTGATTGGTGCTCACCCATATTACTCAACAAAGTACTGCAGGATACATACGATGACTCCACAGGGATGAAATAAGTCATGAAAAACGTGTCCATCCATGGTCTTTATTTCATCAAATAAAGTCAGCTTGATTATATAATTTAAACAAAAATGGTTTACCATGAAAGTGTTTCACAAGCTGCTTTCAAAGCAAATCAAATGGTTTCATTGGAATCAATTTAGGGAAAGTGAGTGTACACGTGTGTGGTTTCTTAAAGGAGCGCATCATTTCGTATTTAAAAACTGAGCCATTCAGCCACATATGTATAGTAACACATGACCTGCATTATTTAATATGGTGGTATATATGTAGTTAGTGATAAACATGCACATACTGAACCTGCAGTGATCAGCATTGAGACATCTACTCTGCCTGGTGCCTGTCCACGTCTGGTAATAGCATAATGACGTCACTGGCCCTTGTTGCTAGGGCACGGCATGACCCCGATCTCTGTAAAGAGCCGCTGACGCATCTCTTAAACCATATGATTGGATGTGTCCAATCACAGCCGGATGACATGTAAATGCAGAAGTGCCGGTAATTGGCTTGCATCGCCTCACACTGACAGAATGTGTGGTGAGGAGAGCTGGTCAACGGCATCTCCTTGCAGGGGAGAACAGGGCAGGTTATAAAGGGCACTGATCATCAGTGCCCTGATTACAGTAAAGCCACATCAGTGCCACCAATCAGTGCCCATGAGTGCCACCATTCAGTGCCCACGAGTGCCCATCAGTGAAACACATCAGGGCCACAAATCATTGCCTATTACTGTGCCAGTCAGTGCTGCGTTTTAGTGCCCATCAGTGCCAGCTCATCAGTGCTGCCCATCAGTACAGCCCATTAGTGCCCATCAGTGCTGTCTATCTGTGCTGCCTATCAGTGCCATCTATCAGTGCCCACCACTGCCACCTATCAGTGCTCATCAGTGTCACATATCAGTGCCAGTCAGTGCTTTCTTTTAGTGCCCATCAGTGCCTGCTCATCAGTGCTGTCCATCAGTACTGCCCATTAGTGTCCATCAGTGCTGCCTATCTGTGCTGCCTATCAGTGGCCACCAGTGCCACCTATCATTGCCCATCAGGACCGCCTTTTTTTTTTCCAACTCAGAGAACACTTACCGGAGACATAATCAATTTTGCGTTCATACGCTGTCTCCATCCTGGTTCGCATCATGGTAGGAAATTAATATATATAGATATATTTTTTTTTGCTTTGTTTGTTATGTCAATATATATTTAGAGACATATTAAGCCTATATGGCCACAAAATGGCAAAGTACAAAAAGTGCAAGAGTTTACATAGTAATAAAACCAAAGTGCCCCTACCTAAGTCCACTAACCCAAGCCCCCCCCTTACCCAAACCCACCGCCTTTCAGTGCTTATCAGTGCCACATATCAGTGCCACCTAACAGTGCAGTGCCACCTCATCAGTGCCCATACATGCTGCCTCATCGGTGCCCATAAGTGCTGACTCATCAGTGCCCATCAGTGCAGCCTATCAGTGTCCATCAGTGCCGCCTCATCAGCGCACATCAGTGAAGGAGAAAAATTACTTATTTACAAAATTTACTGACAGAAACTAAGAAAAACTACTTTTTTTCAAAATTTTCTTTTTTTTATTCTGTTGTGTAAAGAATAAAAAACCCAGCAGTGATTAAATACCGCCAAAAGAAAATTGTGAAGAAAATTATTTTTTTTTATTTTGGGTACAGTGTTGCATGACCGCACAATTGTCATTCAAAGTGCGACAGCGCGGAAACCTGAAAATTGGCCTGGGCAGGAAGGGGGGGGGGGGGGTGAAAGTGCCCAGTATTAAGGTGGGTAAGGGGACACTTACATGTTTGTTTTTTTATCTTAATGCACAAGATTAATGCACAGATGCAAGTGAGTGCATTGTTATTTGTTTTAATAAAGGGAAAGTAAAATGGAAAGCCCTATGATTGGCATGCGTTTATTTTGAGAGGAGTCTGGTGGATTATGAGTAAAAGGAGGTTGGAGCTATTACCTATCTAGAGTAACAAAGGTGCCTGACAGTCTCATATGGTGGAAAGTGGAACTGAAGAAGAAAGGTGCCCCACAGGAGGAAAAAGCCTGGTTGTTACCTCCTCAAGGGAAAGGCACACATTTGACCTATATTAAAAATGTATGGGTCAAAAACAGAAGTGAGCGCATTGCGAGCACAAGGGTTTGGCATACGGAGAAAAACTCAGGTTAAAGCACTGAGCACTTTCATTTCTTGTGGGCTCTGGAGTTGGACTGATTTAGCTATTGAAACAATTCTGAACTATTTATTGGTGGTCTTTACACTTGATGAAGTTATTTAGACACAATTATAATATTATTTGATCTATTTGGATACTTTAGACGCATTTCAGTTTTAGGAACATTTTTTATTTATTTACCAACACAGTGGCTATTTATTGTTTATTGTGTTTACTAACCACTTAAGCCCCGGACCTTTAGGCAGCTTAATGCCCTGGCCAGGTTTTGCGATTCGGCACTGCATCGTTTTAACAGACAATTGCGCGGTCGTACGACGTGGCTCCCAAACAAAATTGGTTGTCCTTTTTTCCCCACAAATAGAGCTTTTTTTTGGTGGTATTTGATCACCTCTGCGGTTTTTATTTTTTGCGCTATAAACGACAATTTTGAAAAAAATGCAATATTTTTTACATTTTGTTATAATAAATATCCCCCAAAAACATATATACATTTTTTTTTCCCTCAGTTTAGGCCGACCTATTTTTAGTAAAAAAAATCGCAATAAGCGTTTATCGATTGGTTTGCGCAAAATTTATAGCGTTTACAAAATAGGGGATAGTTTTATTGCATTTTTATAAAAAAAATTTTTTTTACTACTAATGGCGGCGATCAGCGATTTTTTTCATGACTGCGACATTATGGCGGACACTTCGGACAATTTTGACACATTTTTGGGACCATTGTCATTTTCACAGCAAAAAATGCATTTAAATTGCATTGTTTATTGTGAAAATGACACTTGCAGTTTGGGAGTTAACCACAGGGGGCGCTGTAGGAGTTAGGGTTCACCTAGTGTGTGTTTACAACTGTAGGGGGGTGTGGCTGTAGGACTGACGTCATCGATCGAGTCTCCCTTATATAAGGGATCACTCGATCGATACGCCACCACAGTGAAGCACGGGGAAGCCGTGTTTACACACGGCTCTCCCCGTTCTTCAGCTCCGGGGAGCGATCGCGACGGAGCGGCTATAAACAAATAGCCGCGCCGTCGTCCCGGATCGCTCCCCGAGGGAACCCGACCGCTGCATGTAGCGGGGGGGGTCCCGATCGGACCCCCAACCCGCGGAAAGGCAAGGACGTACATGTACGCCCATTTGCCTGTACGTGCCATATTGTGGACGTACATATACATGCGGCCGTCGGGAAGTGGTTAATGTAATATACACTCACCGGCCAATTTATTAGGTACACCTTGCTAGTACCGGGTTGAACCCCCTTTTGCCTTCAGAACTGCCTTAAATCTTCATGGCATAGATTGAACAAGGTGTTGGAAACATTCCTCAGATTTTGGTCCATATTGACATGATAACATCACACGCTTCAGATTTGTCTTCTGCACATCCATGATGCGAATCTCCTGTTCCACCACATTCCAAAGGTGCTCTATTGGATGAGATCTGGTGACTGTGGAGGCCATTGGAGTACAGTGACCTCATTGTCATGTTCAAGGAACCAGTGGTGAGATGATTGGAGCTTTGTGACATGGTGCATTGTCCTGCTATAAGAAGCCATCAGAAGATGGGCACACTGTAGTCACAAAGGGATGGACATGGTCAGCAGCAATACTCAGGTAGGCGTAAATGATGCTCAATTTGTACTAAGGGACACAAAGTGTGCCAAGAAAATATCCCCCTCACCATCTGCTTCAGGGTTTTGGTGTGTTGTGCATTCAGAGATGGTATCCTGCATACCTTATTAGTAACAAGTGGTTATTTGAGCTACTGTTGCCTTTTTATCATCTCAAACCAATCTGCCCTTTCTTCTCTGACCTCTGACATCAACAAGGCATTTTCATCCACATAGCAGCCGCTCACTGGATATTTTCTCTTTTTAGGACCATTCTCTGTAAACCCTAGAGATCGTTGTGCATGAAAATTTCAGTAGAAATACTCAGACCAGCCAGTCTGGCACCAACAACCATGCCATGTTCAAAGTCACTTAAATCCCCTTTCTTTCCCATTCTAATGCTCGGTTTGAACTTCAGCAAGCCATCTTCACCACATCTAGATGCCTATACACTGAGTTGCTACCATGTGATTGGCTGATTAGCATTTTGTGTTACCAAGCAATTGAACAGGTGTACCTAATAAAGTGGCCGATGAGTGGAGGTTTACAGCAGCGCCGCTCTTTAATAGGTAATATTGTAGGTGGATGTGGCAAAATGTGAGTGCTAGCTGACTGCTGACAAATGTTTGTAACAGTATAGTAGTGCGATTATTATTATTTGGATTGGGCCGTAAGAGTAGTTTGGGTTATAATATGGCTTTTCATGTGCAACCGCTGTGTCCCAATATATAGCTATGGGACTACTGGCACGGGGATGCATGTAATACCTATGCGATACCGTGCTGTTAAAACATGGCCCTGCATGAGGAAAAAATCTAATTGCCCCATGTGAATGAGGCATTAAAGTGTTACTAAACCCAGTAATATGAAAATAGTTCATCGGCCCCCCACAGTGCCCACAGCTTATAAATCTTCTTTTTACATTGAAATACTGCCACTATATACCTTTTTGGATGATCTTTATACCGCGGTTACATGATAAACTGCACAGTTTCTCCAGAGCTGAGAGTTCAGGAAGGTGGAGATTTCCACTGCAGCCTGTATACACGCCCACATGTGTGATGTCAATATCATGTGACCTGGCTAGCTCTGATCAATAAGGAAATATTTTATCCAGCATAAAAGACACAACTGAGCATGTGCAGGTCGGCTACTCTGCCTGTGTTAGCTGGCATTCCCCAGACAGACAGTACAGGGAGGGAAGTTTCTATGCATACAGGATAAAACTGCCTTTTTACACAATGCAGAGGATTAACCCCTTAAGTTCCACAGTAAGTATAAGGCCCCTTTCACACTGGGGCGGGAGGTGCAGTGGCGGTATATAGCCCCGCTATTTCTAGCGGCGCTATACCGTCGGAATTGCGGCGGTATTTGGCCGCTAGCGGTGCGGTTTTAACCACCGCTAGCGGATGAAAAAGGGTTAATATAGAGGGAGAGGCGCATTGCCGGCAGTATAGCCACGGTTTCCCATTACTTTCAATGGGAAGGAGCGGTGGAAGAGTGGTAAACACCCCGCTCCTCTTACCGCTCCAAAGATGCTGCTAGCAGGGCTTTTGGAGCAGTCCTGTTAGCGCACCGCTCCAGTGTGAAAGCCCTCGGGCTTCCATACTGGAGAAGAAGCAACCGTTGTTTAGGGTCGGTTTGCAGGCAATATTTTTAGCGCAATAGCGCCTACAAACCTCCCCAGTGTGAAAGGGGTCTAACAAGCATGCTATGCTGCATATACAAACTGATTTTACTGTTATGGGTTTAGTAACACTGTAATAGTAGCTCTTGTAAATACACTGCACTGAGCGTGCACCTCATGAAAAACACAAGTGTGACAATATCCGGACTTTAGGAAAAAGTGGACATTTAGAATGTCTCTGCAGTAATGTCATATACAGCTGTAGATGACTGCGCTCCCCTATGGGGGAAAAAATAATAATTTAGCGCATACAATGGATACTTCCGGAACTACTGTAAATCTAACACAGTCATTTCTTTGCATGCCAAAGGTTGCGTGCCTACAGGCTCCAGTGATGGAAATCCAGCTCTGGATACTTCAAAAGACAATAGAGGCATAAAGATACCGGATTTATTACAAAGCCGGCAATTTCACTGCCACGTCTCCCAGTATCACATTTGCCAGAAAGGTGAAGGAACAGAGCTACTGGGATTTGTAGTTCAAATAGACTTGAAAATCCACAGACAGCCAATACCTGCCGTAGATTTTTTCCCCCCTTGATTGCCTTGTCATTTAGAACTGTTTCGTTAGTTCCTGTCATTATGCTGGAAATATTTTGTTTATTTCTAAGAGGCTGTGCTAGCACTTTGTCTTACTATGTGCTAATTGTAATGTTTTTGGCATACTTCCTTTCTAGGGTTGGTCTGTTTTTGTGCTGCATCTGTGTTTACATTACCAATGTGATCAGTCAGAAGGCTGATCTGGGCTCTTTCAGCTCCTTTCAAGACTAGTCCTTGAGGAGATCAACCTTACCATACATATCTAAGATCAGTTGTTCCCAGGAGTCCACCCTGGTCAGTCTCTGCTTTTTTCGCTGACATTCTGACACGAAGAGACAACCTCCATAGTCTGCAGATATAAAGTCCTTCAAAAAAAAAAAAGTGTGAATTCAAAAGCTTGTTGATAAATTGTTCTATAAGGCCTTCATCATTAATTTCTGTCAGTAGATAGTTAAATGGCAAAGGCTGTTCCAAAAACAACAGTTCCTGAAAGAGGGTAGGCCACAACACACTGACAGACTGGATTTAATCTCACTCAGTTCAGTATTAAGTGTTATTGAAAATAGTACAGCTGGTGTTGAAGAGGAGTATTGTTCCCACTCAATTTTATAGAACGCTAATCTGAATCTCTACAATATATGCAGCTTGTATGGAGAAAGCTGGATGATTTAGTAGCTAATATCTTACAATGATATGTAAGGGAATAACAAGTCAGGACACTGAAGTAACTATGCAGTAACTAATGAAAGTGTTTCAATAACAGGCATTATTTTCGGAGAGACCGGAGCTGCGATAAATGTAGAGCTTTCTGCCAATCATACTTTATTATTCAACACTTTTTTTGGATGCACCACTATTCTACTTTTTCTCAGGCTTTGTTTTTTTTTTCATCTACTTACATTTTGACTTTCTGCCTTTTTTTTGCATAGATATTTTTGTTATATATATTTTTTGCACAGTATTATTTTTAGTGAGATTTACCACTTCAATACAGGGCATTTACATCCCCTTCCTTCCCAGTCCAATTTTTAGTTTTGAGCGATGTCGCACATTTATTTCTCAACAGAACCATAATGACACAGACCAAAAGAAAGAATATTTACAGGAATTGTATGCAATCTCAGTCTGTTCTCAAGTGGGATTATTTGCATTGGGAGATAAATGATAATGTAAAAAACCTTGCCCATAATAGTCTAATGCTGCGTACACACAATCGGTCAATCCGATGAGAACGGTCTGATGGACAGTTTTCATCAGACCAAACCGATCGTGTGTAGGCCCCATCGGTTATTTATCCATCGATTAAAAAATTTGAAACTTGTTTTAAAATGAACCGATGGATACCTAACCGATAGAAAAAAAACTGATCGTTAGTAGGCACGTCCATCGGTTAAAAATCCACGCATGCTCAGAATCAAGTCGACGCATGCTTGGAAGCATTGAACTTCATTTTTTTCAGCACGTCGTTGTGTTTTACGTCACCGCGTTCTGACACGATCGGTTTTTTAACTGATGGTGTGTAGGCATCAGTCAGCTTCATCGGTTAACTGATGGAAAAATCCATCAGACCGTTCTCATCGGATTGACCGATCGTGTGTACAGGGCATTAGTCTTTCAGATGTTTAATTGTCCTCAGTATACAGTGATGGTGAAATATCGGTTATATTTCAAAAGACTCTGCTGATAGTGATACAAACATTCATTATCCTGAGTCACTCATTCTCTCAGTATCTTGCAATGACTTTTAAATTCCCAAGGTATCGGAGGGAGCTCAGGTAAGTATTAGGGGGGTTGAAGGGGGCTGCTGCATACAGAATGCTTTTTATCTTAATGCATAGATTTTCTTCACAACCACTGGTAATGCACTGCAAACCCACCTCAACACAGAATTGTGGTTCGAACAGATCACAGAAAAAAACATTGTGTTCTGTTTGGCCTTGCATTGCTCCTGCATTGATCTAAGCAGGTAAGAAGCTGGCAAATTTTGTAATTATGGCTAAATTGGTTAAGGGCTTATTTCCTCAGGTGGGTCCTTATTGCTGTCTTAAAGCTGGAAATCTCTCCCTGACCACCACTGCCATGACTGGCTAAACCAACGTTTTAACTTAGAAGCTGTTGCAGCCAGCCTCGGTAAATTCTTCATATGTACCAGTATAGGATACATTATAGGTAGACAATATAGAAAGGATCCATGGCTGTAAGTCGTGTACAGAGATATGTATAAACAAATGTGTTCCATCCCTGAGGAAGGCACATGACCAGTGACTCAACACGTTGGATGGAGTTTTGTGACATCAGTTCTGGTGGTGTTTTATGGACGTACGATGAGGAGGCGTGTGTGTCACTACTCCCATTGCTTTTTACTGCGGTTTTTATCCTTACTTGATGTAAGCATTTTTTTTTACTAAATACATTTACTTTTCATTTGGCAATATTGCACTGTGGCTGTTCTTTATTTCCTTTAAGCGCCATTTATACAAGAAGTGCCATTCCTTTGAGCGAGCTGTTTCCTCTATATATGGAATTACCCAAGATTTGTTGATGCCAAGTTTTGGACGTAGTTCTTCGTTTTCGCCTGGAACCTGGATGCCTTTACAAATTCTTCAGCAGGATTCCCTATCAGACTATCTGATGAGCCTTGTTTGACCCTTGGGTCATTGTTGGAGGTGAGCGGGCAATTCATAAATTTAACAGTCGATGTTTGTATAGATGTTTATCTTCTAGCAAGTTATACCTATGAGATTTTTGCTTTTATATGTACTGACTCCTACCATTGGGCTTTAGTTGGACTTTATTCACATTTATTTATTTATTTGTATGTTTGGATACTCATCATATTCATTCTTTGAGTATATTACTTTATGGCACATTATTAAATAAGCGCACCATTCTCAACTTTTTATTTAACACATGTGTTCCATCCCCACTGAAAAATAAATACAATTAACTAAATTCTACCAAACGGGGGGGGGGGGGGGGCGCTTCATTTACTAAAGTCAAATTGCAGGGCACTTGTAGTGCAAAGTGGATTTGCCTTTAGTGAATAAACCCCTGTGTCTTGCGTCCTGTGCCCCAATAATACCTACAAATACAGCATATATATATATATATATATATATATATATATATATATATATCATCATTCACTTTCAGTCCATGCATACACAGGTAGGGTAGAAATTCCAAGTTCCAAGTGCTGCAACTCTTCCACACTTATTATTATTTACCAAAGCTGAAGAGTGCAAAATCAGGCTCACTTCTGCATAGAAAGCAGCTTCTAACCTCAGCTTGTTCAATTATGCTTTGCTGATATAACCTGGAAGCTGATTGATTTCTATGCAGAAGTGAGTGTGAGTTTGCACTCTTCAGGTTTAGTAAATAAAGCCCTCTGTGTTCCACCTATAGTAAAATTAGGTGTGCCCTCACCTTCATACATTGAGCTATAAAATATAAGTCTCAGTGCACCTTCCCCACTTGGGGGTAACTAGGGTGGATGCTCCGCTTTAAATTGTACTGCTGTGTCTTTAAGAAATCCACTGTGCCACTTGCATGCCACTGCAAAGGAACTCAGAGCTGTATAGGAGCTGCCATTGTGTAGCATTTTAACCTGCCTGGCGGTGTTCCCGAGTCTGACTCGGGGTTAGATTTTCCTGCTGCGAGCGGTAACCCCGAGTCAGACTCGGGCTTGCCTCGCTGAATCCACAGGCATTGTTTACTTACCTTGTCCCTGGATCCAGCGATGCCACCGCGTTGTGTGAGCGAGCGGGACCTCGCTCGATTCACACAGTGCCTCCGTGTGACGCCGATCTCCGTTCCCTGCGACGTTACGACGCACGGGGACGGAGAACGGCGCCAAATTCAAAAAAGTAAACAAACACATTACATACAGTATACTGTAATCTTATAGATTACAGTACTGTATGTAAAAAAAACACACCCCCCTTGTCCCTAGTGGTCTGTCCTGTGTCATGCATGTCATTGTATATAATAAAAACGTTTCTTTCTCCCTGCAAACTGTAGATTGTCCATAGCAACCAAAAGTGTCCCTTTATGTCAAAAATAGTTTTAGATCAGCTAAAAAACAGCGATAATAAATTATAATCACTTGCAGAATTGTGCGATAGCGATTTGTGGGGAAATTCGTCATAAAAAAATAATAATAATGACAGCAACAATTCTGCAACTGAGCAAATTTCAGTGATTTGATTTGATTACATTATTGAATACTTTTTATTATAATTATATTATTATTTGTTATAATTATTTATAATTATTTATTATATTATAATTTATAATTTTGTTTTCAAAAAAATGTCATACCCGGGATGCCTATTAGAAGCTTGTTTGGTCAGATTTAAGTGAGTTATTTCTAAAAATTACAGACCTACAATATAAAACGCCAAATTTCCTTGCAAATAATGGTACCGCTTTCAGCATGTTTTTTCTGAAAGAATCATACCGCCAGGGAGGTTAAATCACAAATTGATTTATTAAAAAATACACTTACAATGATAAAAATGGAAAACGTATGTGTGTAGAATATTCAAGCAAAATCAGTCCACTTAACAGCTGCCACACTTCTTGTCCACGGCTCCAACATCACCTGACCAGGCCCTACACGTATCATCACTGGATCATGTGACTTCATCAGAGGTTGTGCTTTCTAACACGTGTTAGGTTCTTATACTGCCGCTATGTTTACTTGTTCCCATGACACGGCGATCTCACCATCCATATACGTGTAGCACTTACCTCCGAAGGAGCTGCTGAGTATTTCGGCAGCATGTTACCGCTATATCTTCGCTGTCCAGGGTAGTAGAAGAGAGTTAAAAAAAGTTCAATGTCCACACTTTACACTTCTTTTTCCAAGATTTATTTGCAGAACTTGGTAAAAAAAGAAGAAGTGGTTGAAGGGGTGGAAGGGTAAACAAGTAGATAGGTTTAGGTGTATAATCTCAATTCAGAAACACTCCTGCTTCCAGCAAACAGTTCTCATCGCCACTCTAGCCAGAGTGAGTATTGCTCACCCGGATAGGTCCCTCTCACTGGCCTAGAAGCCGGAATGTTGCACGGAATAAAGTACAGTCTCTGCCACAGACCTTCCTTTATGATGAGACACTTTCGGTCCAGAATCCCCTTAACACAGGATTCAGTGCCCGGATCTCTCCAGATTCCCTTCTGTAGAACTCAGATCTGACAGGTGATCACCATCAAGCCTCTCAGTGTATGGTGCATCCTTCGATGAAGTTTCCAGGTCTCCTCCCGAGATACCAGTCTATTGCCTGGTCCTCTCCAGGATAGGTCCTTCCCTGGCTTCCCTCATCAAGCGGCTTCCTCCCTCTAGGACAGACAGCACAGGATCACATTGAAAGCGCAGGCCCTAGTCCAATGTGGTCCCGGAGCCAGGATTTCAGGAACATGCACCCCCGGCCAGGTGGGCCATGAGGTGGTGGGACGACAGACTGACGACGATCCTGGTCCAGTGGTGTCTGTTCCTTAAGTACCCCTCCCCAGCATGCACAGCGGGATGATCACCCCCACTGATTGGCTGCCGAGGGGGACACCCAATTCACCCTAACTCTGCTGCTGCCATCCTTTGGCCTGGAGTGGTAATAACACCCTCAGGCGAACATTGGTGGTTACTCCCAGCACCGCCATGGCTGACACAGAGGCCAAATTTAGTCAAAATTACACATGTCCGAGTCAACTCAGACCCCCTCTAAATTTAAAGCAGCGCCTGCCCAACAGGAGCAGTCCGCTACATACATGTTCGAGCATATCATGGCCAATTGTACAGTAGGTAGCTAGAATGACCTGCTTGGCCACCTTGCAGTAATAACATGTTTCTTTTTAGCTCTTACCACACCAGTGTCTACCACCGGATGAATAGATAAATAACTAAATGTACTCCTGCAGAGTTACCAAGGACTATATTAACCCTTCCAGCACTGGATGGTAAAAGCATAAATAAGTAAATGACCACGGCAATCGACCCCTAATAATTGCCATACAAATAGCAAATAAATAAACAACAATAAAAAACCTTTAAAAACAAACTACATTGAGCAAAATTATAAATGCAACACTTTTGTGTTTTCACCCTATTTATCATGAGCTGAACGCAAAGATCTACGACTTTTTTCTATGTACACAAAAGGCCTATTTCTCTCAAATATTGTTCACAAAGGCTGGCCATACACTTTCCAATTTTCTTGTTCAACTTTCCTTTAGATTTACCAAAACCATATAATAGGAGGTCAAACGTAAACCCTTTCCATTTGTATGCAATCAGGCAGGCCCTTACACTACACAGTTGAAGGTAAATCTAAAGGAAATTGAATAAGAAAATTGTATGGTGTATGTATGGCCAGCACTAGTCTGTGTCAGTGAGCACTTCTCCTTTGCTGAGATAATTGCACAGGTGTGCCTTAGGCTGGCCACAATAAAAGGCCACTCTAAATTGTGCAGTTTTATCACACATCACAATGCCACAGATGTCGCAAGTTTTGAGGGAGCGTGCAATTGGCATGCTCACGGCAGGAATGTCCACCAGATCTGTTGCCCTTGAATTGAATGTTCATTTCTCTACCATAAGCTGTCTCCAAAGGCATTTCAGAGAATTTGGCAGTACATCCAACTGGCCTCACAACCACAGACCACGTGTAACCACACCAGCCCTGGACCTCCACATCCAGCATCTTCACCTCCAAGATCATCTGAGACCAGCCACCCGGACAGCTACTGCAACAATCGGTTTGCATAACCAAAGAATTTCTGCACAAACTGTCAGAAACCGTCTCAGGGAAGTTCATCTGCATGCTCGTCATCCTCATCGGGGTCTTGACCTGAATGCAGTTCGTCGTCGTAACCAACTTAAGTGGGCAAATGCTCACATTCAATGGCATCTGACACTTTGGAGAGGTGTTCTCTTCATGGATGAATCCCGGTTTTCACTGTACAGGTCAGATGGCAGACAGCGTGTATGGAGTTGTGTGGTGAGCGGTTTGCTAATGTCAATGTTTTGGATCGAGTGGCCCATGGTGGCACTGGGGTTATGGTATGGGCTGGCGTATGCTATTGACAATGAACATGGGTGCATTTTATTGATGCCATTTTGAATGTACAGAGATACTGTGATGAGATCATGAAGCCCATTGTTTTGCCATTCATCCACGACCCCATGTTGCAAGGATCTGTATAGAATTCCTGGAAGCTGAAAACATCCCAGTTCTTGCATGGCCAGCATAATCACTGGACATGTCACCCATTGAGCATGTTTGGAAAGCTCTGGATCGGCATACATGACAGCGTGTTCTAGTTCCTGCCATTATCCAGCAACTTTGCACATCCACTGAAGAGGAATGGACCAACATTCTACAGTCCACAATCAACAAGCTGATCAACTCTATGTGAAGGAGATGTGCTGTACTGCGTGAGGAAAATAGTTGTCACACCAGATACTGACTGATTTTGAGACCCCCCCAGTCAGGGTGGCAAGCCTATGGCACACATCTGCAATAATCATGCTGTCTAATTAGCATCTTTATGTGCCACACGTGAGGAGGATGTATTATCTTGGCAAAGGAGGAGTGCTCACTAACATAGATTTAGACAGCGTTCAGCTCATGATAAATAGGGGCAAACACAAAAGTGTTACATTTATAATTTTGCTCAGAGTATAAGAATAAAAACATGATTAAATATTAGAATAAAAAAAACCCTTCTAAATTACTTAAAAATGTATATCGGCTTCGCATGTCACATTGTACTTCCCACTGGGAATCGATTCAAAAAGTATTTCACAGATGGTATTTTACCCCTGCAAGGTTAGCAACTATCTACCCCAAGACTTCACCTCAATGTTGGAGGGGATGCAATGAAGTGAAAACCTTACGCCATATTTGGTGGGACTGCCCCAATATTAAACATTACCGGAAATAAGTGTCTATTTTTATTCTGAATATCTGCAATATCTCCTTCCCACTACAACCATTGGATCTTCTCCTTGGGCTGTCAATCCCTGACTGGCCGTGTCATATCAAATTACTAGCCTCACATGTACTTATTGCCGCACGTCTCGCACTTGCAAACAAGTGGAAATCGCTTCACCCTCCTACATTATCAGACATGATCAACTTATTAAATAACCACTTCCAATTGGAGTTTTCTTTCGCCAGAGCCAATATGACCGCCCCTTCTTTCTACAAGAACTGGGCATTCTGGATCAGTGATCATAGAAGTAAAGTACTCAAACTTACTGGTACTTCTCAGTAATTATTTCCTATACCCTCAGCATGTTTTGTATCCAATGTTTCTTTTTTCTTTTTTTTTAGATATGATGTCTATATCTCTCATATATATCTCTCGTACAGTAATGTCACTTTTCGTTGTTTGCTCGTTTTTTGCGAGTTTTCGCACACACCTATTCTGATATGCGAACACTTGTTTGTTTTCATCCCTTTTTTTTCGCATTACTTAAGAATTATCACTGCTGGGATGGTGACCGGCCGAGTTGCCTGTGAGCTCTTGACACAGTTAGTTCCCAAAATGGGGTGTCGAGGTTTGCGGGCGTCTCCGCCGACACATAAGCTGTTCAATATTTTAACTATAGTATAAAATCTGTCAGTTTACTATATTTCACCTGATGATCTCTTATTATAATTTTTGTAAGCTCAAATAAGAAATGTTATTGCTGTTATTGGTTGCTATGTGAAAATCTTAATAAAAATGTTGTTAAAAAAAAAAATTGATATCGGAAAGATAATGATCTGCTTGTGTGTAGAGAGATTTACACAAGATGTAAGCCTAAAAATTGATAGGGGGAGGGGGGGTTACTTAGGCACCAAGGGCCAGATTCAGGTAGAAGTGCGGCGGCATAACGTATCGTAGATACTTTACACTGCCGCAAGTTTTCATCGCAAGTGCCTGATTCACAAAGCACTTGCGATGAAAACGACGCCGGCGGCCTCCGACGTAAGCCCACGAAATTTAAATGGACGTGTGCCATTTAAATTAGGCGTGCTCCCGTGCCAGACCTACTGCGCATGCTCCGTTTCGTAACTCCCGCCGTGCTTTGCGTGAAGTGACGTCATTTTTTCGAACGGCGACGCGAGTAGTGTAATTCTGTATTCCCGGACAGCTTATGCAAACGACGTGAATTTTTAAATTTCGACGCGGGAACGACGGCCATACTTTATACAGCAATACGATTGCTGTGTAAAGTTAAGGCACCAAAAACGACCACTAACTTCGCGACGGGAAACTAGACTAGCGGCGACGTAGCGAACGCGAAAATCCGTTGTGGATCGCCGTAACTCCTAATTTGCATACCCAACGCTGGTTTACGACGCGAATTCCCCCCACCCGCGGCCGCGGTACTGCATCCTAAGATCCGACAGTGTAAAACAATTACACCTGTCGGATCTTAGGGATATCTATGCGTAACTGATTCTATGAATCAGTCGCATAGATACTCTGAGAGATACGACGGAGTATCTGAGATACTCCGTCGTATCTCCTTTGTGAATCTGGCCCCATATCCACAAAAAATATTCAGAAGACAATTTTTGTAGGTACTGGGACTTTAAAGGTGCTACATATTCCCAACAAGAAAATTTCACTAATTTCACTAATTTCACTTTTATATAATCTTTTTAACTCCATAAAAGAAGGTTAAATAAGTGCCTAAAGTACATTGCAAGCACATTATATACACAGAGCAGCCTGTATCATATGACATCTTTATCATCTTTATCATCTCTTATAGACATTAGACATTCCATAAATAGCAGTATTTCATAAATGTTGACAAGTGGTTTCTTGAATGCATTTCACAATGAGCTTCATCAGGAAGACATACTACTTGGTGCAAATATGTTGCACCCACTTAAGGGGGAAAGACAAACCTCCACTAGTTGCAACTGATACCTAAGAAGGGTCAGCAGTGGACCGCAGGAATATCTGCAAGAGGATATGCACCCACTGGTAAAAACAAACATGAATAGATGTGTGTAGAGGGGAGAAACACTGGCGGGATTGCACAAGGAAGCACCTGCACACTTAGCATGGCCTTATTATAGTATAGAAGAGTGATCCAAACACCGCTGCAGGAATGAAAATGGTTTGGTAAAAAAAAGTAAGGTACTATAGGCACAATATGTGTGATAGTTCATACAACACTTCACAGATACATCTGGAAGCAGACCCCATGTAACCAGCATTCTCAAGTACACAGGAATTATTATCATTAAGAACCCAGTAGAGGTATGAAACCTACATTGTTTCACTGAAAATTAGGTTATTATTATTATTATTATTATTATTATTATTATTATGATACAGGATTTATACAGCGACAACAGTTTGTGCAGTGCTTTACAACATGAGGGAAGACAGTACAGTTACAATACAATTCAATACAGGAGGGATCAGAGGGCCCGGTTATACACTTTAAGGGGAAATGATCTTTGAATTAAGAAGAAAAGTTCCACTAGGTTAAGCTGGTCTAAGGCACCAAGATTTGCTATGCTAGCTAGTTAGCTGAACCATACCCAAGTCCCGATTTTTTAAGTAAATCTTATATGGATCACAGCAAGTTGCAACATTGACTTTTTCCATTAGATGACAAGCTTCCTGCTGTTTTATTATCTTTTACTATCTTCTATCACATACTGTATCTTCTTATTAAAACCAACAAAAATGCAACATTAAGGCCCCTTTCACACTGCGTCGTGAGGTACGGTGGCGGTATAGCGCCGCTAAAAATAGCGGTGCTATACCGCCACCATACCTATACTATACTAGATACGTTATACCGTCGGAATTGCGGCAGTATTCGGCCGCTAGCGGTGCAGCCAAAAAAGGGTTAATGCCGACAGCAATGCGCCTCTGCAGAGGTGCATTGCCGGCGGTATATCCACGGTATCCCATTGTTTTCAAACATACCGCTCCTCTCACCACTCCAAAGATGCTGCTAGCAGGACTTTTGGAACGGCCCCGCCAGCGCATCGCCTTAGTGTGAAAGCACTCTGGCTTTCATACTGAGACTGCAGGGCAGGAGTTTTTCAGGCGGTATTTAGGCGCTATTTTTAGCGCTAAACCGCCTGAAAAACTCCTCAGTAAAAAAGGGTTCTAGCAGGCCTGGACTGGGACAAAAAATAGGCCCAGGCATTTTGGATTGAGCAGCCCATGACATGTTAACTGGCACCTCCGGCAGAGAACATGCAGGGAGGTGGAGAGCACTGGGGGGGTGGTTGAGAGCACTGGGGGGTGGCAGAGAGCATGGAGGGAGTTGGAGAGTACTGGGGGGAGGTGGCGGAGAGCATGGGGGTGGTGGAGAACACTGGAGGGGGGTGGCAAAGAGCACAAGGGGCTTGGCAGAGAGCATGAGGGAGGTGGAGAGCACTAGGGGGGGACAGAGAGTACAAGGGGGTGGCAGAGAGCCCTGGGGGGTGGCAGAGAGCCCTGGGGTGGCAGGGAGCCATGGGGGGAGGTTGAGAGCACTGGGGGGAGGCTGAGAGCACTGGGGGGTGGCAGAGAGCACTGGGGGGGGCTGGCAGAGAGCACTGGTGGGGAGGTTGAAAGCACTAGGGGTGTGGCAGAGAGCACTGGGGGGGTGGTGTGGCAGAGAGCACTGGGGGAGGCGGAGATCACTGGGGGGAAGGTTGAGAGCACTGGAGCGGAGGTTGAAAGCACTGGGGGGGGGGTGGCAGAGAGCACTGGGGGTGGCAAAAAGCACTGGGGGTGGCAGAAAGCACTGGGGGGTGGCGGAGAGCACTGGGGGTGGCAGAGAGCACTGGGGGGTGGCAGAGAGCCCTGGGGGAAGGTGAGAGCACTGGGGGGAGGTTGAGAGCACTGGGGGTGGCAGAGAGCCCTGGGGGGAGGTGGAGAGCACTGGGGGGTGGCAGAGAGCACTGGGAGGTGGCAGAGAGCCCTGGGGGGAGGGCGAGAGCACTGGGGGGTGGCAGAGAGCCCTGGGGGGAGGGTGAGAGCACTGGGGGGAGGTTGAGAGCACTGGGGGTCGCAGAGAGCCCTGGGGGGAGATGGAGAGCACTGGGGGGTGGTGGAGAGCCCTGGGGGGAGGTGGAGAGCCCTGGGGGGGGTGGCGGAGAGCCCTGGGGGAGTGGCAGTGAGCACTGGGGGGAGGTGGAGATCACGAGGAGGCAGAGAATATGGGTGGTGTAGGAGGAGCATTGGGGGCGGCTGCATATAAAAAATGATTTTTCCATCTCCCTTCTGCAGTATTGGAATGCCTGCTTTTTCTCTATCTCTCGCAGCCTCAGGCATTCCAATACTGCAGAAGGGAGATGGAGAAAAAGTTTTTTTATATGCAGCCGCCACCACTGCTCCTCCTATCCAGGTTACAGGAGCGGGGGGCTGCACTCACATTTTCTGGAATCCGGGCCGGTGTTGTAGCAGCAGGTGTCGGCTCTGGCTCCTCCCCCTCACAGTCACGCCCCCTGGCCGTGGAGAGGCGAAGGCTTCTTATTATCTACCTCCTCCCCTGTTTACGTCCACCCAGGCGGCCGCGGAGAGGCTAAATGAATATATATATATATATATATATATATATATATATATATATATATATATATATATATATATATATATATGTATGCTGTACATCTACTTAGTAAACAAAGCTGTTTAACTATCCTTTTCTAAATTTAAAAGATATAAAAAGAAATAAAAAAAAGCAACACTACTGTTTTTCCAGTTAGAACCTTTTAAAGTGTTCCTCATTTAAAAGTACTTTCCCTTTTCCCAGTTTCAGTCAGTGAAAGACAAACAGGTAAAAGTAAAATAGAAAGCAAAAAAAAAAAAAAAGATTTACTCACTGAAACAGCAGGAAAGCATGGAAAGAAAATAAACAGCGCTTGCATTTTTAGCTTTTTTAACCTGCTAGTTGAACAGTTTCTTTACAGTTTCTGTCTGTATGCATTCATAAACTGGTGGAATAGTGAAGGGAGGTAAAGGAACTGAGGGCTTGTGGGATTCCAGGGACTCACACAGCCGCAAGCACAGCTGTACAAACACATGCTAGCTTTGTTAGGGTAGGGTGGGCAATAGGCTCAAACTGCTGAGCCTATCTGACCTATAAATCCGCAGCAAAAGCTTTCCCTGAAGGAATGCCAGAAGTTATGTGAAAAACTGTCTACCCAGCCAATAATGATTGCTATTACCTTTATTTATTTATGTTTTAATTTTATTTTAACTAATGCCTTGGCCAGATAATTTTATTATTCATTGGTGCTATATCAGGAAAGAAAATGCATATTTGTAAACAGATTTGCCTAGTAATAAAGCACAAATGAATTCAACAAGCTAAAGACATTATTGCAAATTAGCATTTTATCGCTAAGATAAAAAAAATGCATTTTAATACATTGTAATAACCATAAACCTTGCATATTAATTGATAACTTTTAGGTGCTGAAGACAGACAGATTTTGTAATGAGATTACAATTTATGGGATTGTGATTAATATACAACTTTAATATTTGTGAAACGTAAAATGTACAGTAAGTTACTTCTGAGGTTAACCCACACACTGTGAGTCACTTTTTTGCTCTTTATTGTGTGATTACCAGAGCTGAGAAATGGTTTATATTAATGGAAAATATCTAACAAATTGGCTGTATCCATAGAAAATTCCTTGAGAACTTTTGGACCCCCCCAATACACACACACACTTATATTATTTTGTTTTAATTTATTTTAGCACAACATTTTGTTTTATTACCAGGTAATAAAAAAGTGATGATTTATTTCCATAATCTGAAACAATACAAAACACGGTTAAAGAAAATTAGAAAAATGTGGGAAACATGAAAATTATTTAGAAGCAGCTACCCCAACTTTTCACCATTTAAAACAACATATGGCTTATATAAAGTTTTTGGATTTTTTTTTGTAAACAAACAAGAAAAAAATGATGGATTTGTGTGCACAACATACAGGTGTACAATATGTTGATGTGCCTATTTATTATCAGATAGAACATTGCAAAACACATATTGAGACTGCCCAATATGTGAGGAGCTCTCCCAAATTTGTTCTTGTCCACCTTGGAGTTTTAGTGTGTGAGAGAGTGGGAACCTCTGAGATTGACACAGAAGGTTGGTTAACCAAACAAATCAAGCACAAAGATCTCCAATAAAGTCTCCAAGAAATACTTTTTAGGGGTTTCACCCTATATGGCAGAACAGAATAAAAAATGAAATATAAAAACATTATATAACTTACCTTAGTAGACATTATACATCCACACCTATTATGCCAATATCTGGACAAAACTGAGCCTACAGTGCTAACCTCTGCCCCTTTCCAAGGCCAAAAAACAAAGTCTTGCTGGGCCTACACCTTTGTCATTGTAACAGGCAGGGCATTTTTTCAGCAGGAACTCTGGGGAACGCAGTTCCGGCACCTCCAGCACCTCCAGCAGTGAATGTATGTAATAGCAAGGAGTGCTGGGGTGTGCTGGAGGGTCTATCGATGCTTGCTGCTGGGAGATCTATTGTCACTGGTGGGGATCTTTTTTTGTGTGGGTAGATCTATTGTTGCTAGTGGGGGGTCTTATGTTTCTAGGGTGGAGCAATTCTTGCTGGGAGGGATCTACTGTTTACGGAGAGGTCTATTGTTGATGCCTCCTGGAGGGTCTATTAAAGCTGGCTGCTGGGAAATCTGTTGTTGCTTCCGGGGGTCTATTGTTGCTGTAGTGGTATTTTGTTGCAGGGGGGTCTTCTATTGTTGTGTGGGGGCTCCATTTTTGCTGGGGTGAGGTCTATTATTGCTAAAGGGGGGGGGGGTATTGTTGCTCACTGTAGGGGATGTTTTCTACTGTCTTTTTGTTATTATTAACAAATTCTGTGAGAATCACTTAGTAGCAAAAATGATACTTGGTTCTGTATTCTCTAAAATGGTTGGAGGTTGGTAGGAGGTGGAGTCAAGGAACGGTGCTCAGGGGCGGGTAGGGAGCAGAAACGAAGGGTGAAGGTCTGATTTCCTGCACCTATTTTCTGAGAAAAAAAGCTCTGGTAACAGGTAACATTCAAACCTGTCCTACTGGGAGCAATGAATGCTTTATGTACAAAGCAAAGGAAACAGAAAGATCTGCATTTGTTTAAACGTAAATGTACAGCTCAGCCTTCAAATAGGGATTCATTAACATGATTGTAAACATTCACCTTTCAGTTTAAAATAGAGATGAAAGGCAAAACATTTGTGTAAAGATACAAAATACATTATAAATACGTGTTTTCTTTTTTTATAAGTGATTACATTCTATCTGTTCTCAGCATAAGAGCTGGGAGTGGGGAAACAGCAGCACACTGAGCTGGCTGTACATGGGTGGGGTGGTGTCAGGACAAGTCTGATCATTGGAGGAGAGCAGGCTGAGTTCCGGAGAACTGCCCATAGCGTGTTCTTCTGCTTAGTATCATACATTTTTTTTATAGGAAAGCAGAGAGCAGGGGGACTGGCAGGCAGGGCCGATCCTAGGGTCACAGGCGCCTGGGTGCAGAAATTATTCTGGCGCCCCCACATGGGTGTCGTCATTTTACCAACTCCTCCCCTTTACAAATGTTTCTATGGCAATGACTCAACCACAGAGATGCTCCCCCACGAAGTCTTCATTACCCTGGGATCCTTACATGATCTCTTAACAATAAACAAAATACAGGAGGAGAAGCAGAGTACTTTATTAGGACCTGAAGGACACAGAGAGGGCTTCTGTTAGAGAGTTTGTTAGATGTTCGACGCCCCCACCTCTGCAGGCGCCTGGGTGCAATGCACCCTGTGCACCCTGCCTAGGATCGGCCCTGCTGGCAGGAACACCAGGGATTTCACACAAAGCAATCAATACAAAGAGAACAAGATTCTTTTTCATACAAGTACATGGTACGGCAGGCACATATCAGGAACATGAAATACTGGGGCAAAAAACACTTTAATAAATATGACATTTATTTTTTGTTTTCAACTACAGCTAATGTAAGTACCGTATATACTCGAGTATAAGCCAACCCGAATATAAGCAGAGGCACCTAATTTAACTATAAAAAAATGGGAAAACGTATTGACTCGAGTATAAGCCTAGGGTGTCCATCTGCATGCCTACCTGTGCCTCACTTTGCCTCACTGTGACCATGTGCATGCCTCACTGTGTCCATGCCTCGCTGTGTCCATGCCTTACTGTGCCCATGCCTCACTGTGCCCATGCCTCACTGTGCCCATGCCTCACTGTGTCCATGCCTCACTGTGCGCATGCCTCACTGTTTCCATGACTAGACTTACGTTTAATATGGGAGTATATAGAAGGGGTGCACGGCTTTGAAAAATCGGTGCTCCCCGGCGGTAGACCCCCAGACAGAAAACTTTGCACACTTGTAGAGGAGAACTGGGGCTACATGTGTGCCAAATTTCAGCTGGGAAAATGTTAACGGAGAAATGACCGTTTAACATGGGAGGTGCCCGTCTTTGAAAAATCAATGGACCGGCATCCAAAACGCATCCAGTACCGCGTTTTAACTGCAATTTTGCTGCGATTTTGCTGAGATTTGCACTTTGCGTTTTTCTAACCTGTTTATAGCCGGTTGTTAAAGGAAATGTAAAAAAAAAAAAATTGTCTGCTAAAAAAAAAAAATGTACAAAAAAAACGCAAAACACAAATCGCAGTAAAATCGCGGTAAAAACGCACGTCGAAAAATGCAGCAAGCACCGCAAAAAGCAAAAATGCTCAAAAGCAACATGCATAGGTATGAATCGAGCCTAAAACTGCATAGGTGTGAATCCAGCCTTAGGCTTAATCCAAGCCTAATGCCTCGTACACACGACCATTTTCCTCAGCAAAAACCATCAAGAAAACTGCTGGCAGAGCTTTTTTGCGGAGAAAAAAACGGTCGTGTGTATGTTTTTCGTCAAGAAAACTGTCGTGGATTTCGACGAGAAAAAAAGAGAACATGCTCTCTTTTTTCTCGTCCGGGAGTCTCAATTTTCTCGTCATGGTTCTCGTCGGGCTGGTTTACGACGAGAAACACGTTCGTGTGTATGCTTAAAAACCCACGCATGCTCAGAATAAAGTATGATACAGGAGCGCACCTTCGGTAAAAGTAGCGTTCGTAATGGAGATAGCACATTCGTCACAGTGTAACAGACTGAAAAGCGCGAATCGTCTCTCACCAAACTTTTACTTAACACGCGGTAACATGAGATTAGCAAAAGCAGCCCCAAGGGTGGCGCCAGTGGAATCAAACTTCCCCTTTATTGTGCCGTCGTACGTGTTGTACGTCACCAGGTTTGAGAATGACAAGATTTTGTCTCGACAGTGTGTATGCAAGAAAAGCTTGACAAGAACCTCGTCGAGGAAAACAATGTTTCTTTTACGACAAGATTCTTGGTCGTGTGTACGAGGTATTAGGCTTGATTCACACTTATGCATTTTTAGTGCTTTTTGCATTTTGCAGATTTGCTCTACAGAACGTGTTCCATAGGAAACCATGATAAATGGACTGTAGAGCAAACCTGCAAAGTGTAAAAATCAATAAAAATGCATTGGAGTGAATTTACAGAATGTAAATCTTTTATACTGAGCACTGGGCAACACTCAGAAGATAGCAGCTGAAATAAGTGCACCATTTTAACACTTATGCATAAGAGCCCAAAGTGTTTCAGTAAATGAAGTATCTATGATAACTCACAAATATTCACTAGTTCAAAAATTATTTTCGCAGGCCTTTTTAACTTACTTCCAAAGTATCTCTAAACTTTGTATGACCTTTCTTAAAGCTATCCCAAAATGAATTCAAGCACCTCTGAGCACTTGGCACAGTAAGAAGGTGCGAATGGGTGTAAAGTATTAATAACTGAAGGAAATTTAAGCAAACAAAACATTCAAGGCATATAAAGTTAAGTAAAAGGAAGTAGAAAGGTGATTAGTTTAAACTTGTGGAAATAAAAAAAGGTTAATAAGCTGCCGTAATAGACGCGCACCGCGGTAGTGGCCTCAGCTAATATGTTTCTCCGCAGGCTCTAAACATTGGCGTCTTGTTTTTGGAAGACAGAATAGAATTTTGTCATGACACTATTACTTAACTTGGTTCTTAATCAAAAGACTGCACACACTGTTGTTATTGTCCTGCAAACTGTGGTAGAAAAAGTAGGATATTGGCTGACTCGTTTAAAATATGTTGTATTTTATTTGATAGCAATTGGCTTTACAAGTTTTTAATAATAAAAAATAGGCTAAAGGGTTTACTAGGTTACAGTAACTAAACCCAGCTCACATTTACACAATAAGGTATTATACTTTTTTTGCAGGTGCAGTGTTAAATGGGAAGAAAACTTTGCGGTATGTTTCGGCACATCACAGCAAAAAGCAAAGACTGGAGAACGTGTTATTTTTCAATTCTATGCATGGGCTTTACAAATACTTCTAGGCATTCCATAAAAATCTGTATTTTGAGAAATTCAATAATGATTTATAATTGCCTTTAGAATCATCAAAGAGAATATATTGTATAGTAGTTTCAACATATTTTCTTGCTTCATTATAGGCAAGTAATATATATATATATATATATATATATATATATACATATATATATATATATATATATATATATATATATATATATATATATATATATACACATACACATACACATGCTATATTACCAAAAATATTGGGACACCTGCCTTTACATGAACATGAACTTTAATGGCATCCCAGTCTGAGGCCTCGTACACACGACCGAGAAACTCGACGGGCGAAACACATCGTTTTCCTCGTCGAGTTCCTTGTTAGGCTGTCGAGAACATGCTCTCTTTTTGGCTCGTCGAGTTTCTCGACAGTTTCCTCAACGAAAATGTACACACGACCAGTTTCCTCGGCAAAAAAATTCTCCCAGCAAGTTTCTTGCTGGTTTTTGCTGAGAAATTCCGTCGTGTGTACGAGGCCTCAGTCCAAAGGGTTCGATATTGAGTTGGCCCACTCTTTGCAGCTATAACAGCTTCAACTCACCTGCCTTTACACGCACATGAACTTTAATTGCCTCTCAGTCTTAGTCTGTAGGGTTCAGTATTGAGCTGGCCCACCCTTTGCAGCTATAACAGCATCAACTCTTCTGGGAAGGCTGTCCGCATAGTTTAGGAGTGTGTCTATGAGATGTTTGACCATTCTTCCAAAAGCGCATTTGTGAGGTCAGGCACTCATGTGAACTAGAAGGCCTGGCACGCAGTCTCTGCTCTAATTCAACCCAAAGGTGTTCTGTGCAAGCCAGTCGAATTCCACCACTACAAACTCACTCTTCCATGTCTTTATGGACCTTCTTTGCGCACTGGTGCGCAGTCATGTTGGAACAGGAAGGGGCCATCCCCAAACTGTTCCCACAAAGTTGAGAGCATGAAATTGTCCAAAATGTATTGATATGCTGATGCCTAGGCCCCTTTCACTAGTAATGAAGGTATGGATGACATTTAAAAGGTAAGTCTGTAGAATCAGCAGCATAACTTTTGTAGTCATTGGTAAACCAAGACTGGTTAATTTTATTTGAAGGCCAGCAGATCCACACTATAAGGAGACAGGTGGATTCACCTCTCCCTATCAAAACCTCCTGCTACACTGAAGGCCCTCTGAGCCAGCACACTTGCTGCATGGGAAGTCAGAATTTCCCATGCATACTGTGTTAGTTCTGACCAGTGGTCCAGCCTAAACACACAACAGTCCATGAGATCCTCACTGCTGAGGGATTCCACATTAACCCTGGACCTGTTGTAGTCAACAACCATGTGGTGCAGGTGCTGCCTGTAAGTGCTGCAGCTAGTCCTGGACACTGTCATTAAAAGATTAATAGTGGTACTGAAGCATCCGCTACCATTTCTGATCGTTTTTTGAGGGATCAGGGGTCATGTTGGTCATGGTGTGCCACCATGAGAAAATGGGATGTTATGCAGTACCTCCTTAAAGTGCTGTACTTTGGCCATCCTCTTGGTTGGTGGCATTAGGTTGACCATTTTACCCTTCCATCTGGGGTCTGATAGAATAAACACCAAATAGTAGTCCCTCACATTAATGACCAACATTATAGTCCTTGCACAGGCATTTGAGCATAAAGGCCCAGATTCTCAAAGGGCTTACGACGGCGCAACGCCATGTACGTCGTCATAAGTCCTAATCTGGGCCGTCGTATCTATGCGACTGATTCTTAGAATCAGTTACACATAGATAACCATTAGATACGACAGGTGTAAGGCTCTTGCGCCGTCGGATCTTAAATGCAATTTTTTTTTTGTCAGCTAGGTGTCGCCTCCGTCGTTTTCCCCGTCGAGTATGCAAATTAGCTAGATACACAAATTCCCGAACGTACGCGCGGCCGACGCAGTGAAGTTACGACGTTTACGTTTTTTCCGGCGTAAAGTTGCCCCTGCTATATGAGGGGCAACCAATGTTAAGTATGGCCGTCGTTCCCGCGTCGGAATTTATAAATTTACGTCATTTGCGTAAGTCGTCCGTGAATGGGGCAGGACGCCATTTACGTTCACGTCGAAACCAATGACGTCCTTGCGACATCATTTGGAGCAATGCACCCTGGGATATTTTTCAGACGGCGCATGCAAAGTACGTTCGGCGCAGGAACGCGCTTAATTTAAATGCTACACGCCCCCTACCCGCCTAATTTGAATTAGGAGGGCTTCCGCCGGGTGAATAAAGCTTTGTGAATAAAGCACTTGCATGAAAAACTTGCGGCGGCGTAACGTAAATGACATACGTTACCCCGCTGCAGAGATACGCCCGATCTACGATAATCTGGGCCAAAATACCTTATAACACATCCTAAACACATCTTAAAGCGGGAGTTTACCCTAAAAAAAAAATTTTACCTTAGATTGATGCTCAATTTGTCTAGGGGAATTGGCTATTTTTTTTAAAATCGAAGCTGTACTTACCGTTTTAGAGAGCGATCTTCTCCGCCGCTTCTGAGTATGGTCTTCGGGACTGGTCGTTCCTATTTTGATTGACAGTCTTCCGACAGGCTTCCGACGGTCGCATCCACCGCGTCACGAGTAGCCGAAAGAAGCCGAACGTCGGTGCGGCTCTATACGGCGCCTGCGCACCGACGTTCGGCTACTTTCGGAAAATCGGCGGAGAAGATCGCTCTCTAAAATGGTAAGTACAGCTTAGATTTTAAAAAAAATTGCCGATTCCCCTAGACAAAATGAGCATGAATCTAAGGTTAAAAATTAACATTTCCAGGTGAACCTCCACTTTAAGCCACTGAAACTTCTTGTGGGGGGACTGCAGATAATGGGCAGATGATGTGAAAAAAATGAAACATTTTGAGAAAGAAGAGGAGTGAGGGCTCTTTGCTGCTGGCTTGTCTCACTGAGGTGCTGCTCTTACTAAGTTCTGTGGTACAGAATCAGGTGTTTCCACATGCATGTTTTAGCCAAATGGCTGACACTTTTTAAACTTCTGCTACTCTGCATGCAGAGGTTGAGAACCACAATGGTGCTGTCAACAGTAGATACGTCAAAAAACCCCACATGCAAAGCTCTGTGGATTAGCCCTGGGGATAGCAGTGACCTGAACCTATGAGTGCCACCTGATTGATTAGGTTGGCTGCTCCTTCCTGTAAGCTGTTCCATCCCCTGGACAAAGCTTTCCTCCCTGCTCTTCTGCTTCTCCCTCAGAACTTTTCTCATCATCAATTGGACAGTTTGCCACCTCATTGATGGTCTCCAGCCTCATCATTCCCCCTTCTCATCAGAGAAGCCAACATAAGCTCCAGATGCTGGAACTTAACTACTTCTAGCTGCTCCTTGATTCCCCTTTCGCTATGGTTCTGTTCTTGGACCTTCTATTCTCAATCTAATAGCCTCCCAAGGCTTCCAATACCATTCCTACGCTCTTGACACAAAAAATCTATACCTCTCTCCCCCTCAGCTTACTCCATCAGTCTCCACACATCAGTAATTTATTAACAGACATATTAGTCTGGATGTCACACCACTTCCTCAAACTCAATCTATCCAAAACCAAGCTCATAATATTTTCTCCCCCATGTGCATCTTCCCCTGACTTCTCTGTCAAGCTCAATGGCACACCTATCAACCCGTCCCTGCATGCCAGGGTGCTAGGTGTTATCCTTTTCGCCCCACATCCAATCATTATCCAAAACTTGCTGCCTCAACCTATGTAACATTTCCAAAATATGCCCCTTCCTAACTAATAACACCACAGATCTTCTAATTCACTTCCTGGTCTTTTCTCACCTTGACTACTGCAACTCCCTCCTCATTGGCTTACCTTTACATAGACTATCCCCCCTTGAGTCCAAAATGAATGATGCTGCCAGTCTCCTTCACCTTACCAACTGGTCAGTGTCTGTTACTCCTCTCTGCCAATACCTCCACTTACTTCCGCTCACCAAGCAAATTAAATTCAAAATACAAACAACCTAAAAAGCCATTCACAACTCAACCTCCAGCTATATCACTAACCAAATCTCAAAATACCAACCAAATGAATGCCTTTCAATGACCTCTTGCTTTCTAGCTCCCTTGTCACCTCCTCCCATGCTTGCCTCCAGGACTTCTCCGAAGCCATTTCCATTATATAGCGCTCCCTACCCCAATCTGTCCAACTATTTCTTACTCTGTCCACTTTTAGGCGATCCCCTGAAAACTACTTGCCAGGAGTAATTGCCCTGGTTGATTGTTATGCCGCGTACACACGATCAGGCTTTTGCCTGGCCAAAAGCACATCGGAATTTTTACGTAATTCCATCGGAGTAAAATAGAACATGTTCTATATTTAAACTCCGATTGAATTCATCTGAATTTCCGATGGAATTTCTCTGATGGGGCATACACACGGTCAGAATTTCAAAGGTATTGAATATTATTCTTCTCCTCAGTCTTCAGGGGACTTGGGAAACTTAACATTAATAAATCATCGGGACCAGATGGCTTGCACCCAGATGGCTTGCACCCGAGGGTACTTAGGGAACTCAGTTAAGTAATTGCCAGACCATTGTTTTTACTTATTTTTACTGACAGTCTACTGACTGGAATTGTACCAGCAAATTGGAGAAAAGCCAATGTAGCACCAATATTTAAAAAGGGCCCAAAATGCATCCCTGTTAATTACAGACCAGTTAGCCTAACATCAATAGTATGCAAGCTCTTGGAGGGGATGATAAGGGAATATATACATGATTTTAGTAATGAGAATGGTATCATTAGCAGTAATCAGCATGGATTCGTGAAGAATCGTACTTGTCAAACCAATCTATTAACCTTCTATGAGGAGGTGAGTTTCCATCTAGATAAAGGAAGGGCCGTAGACGTCATGTATCTTGATTTTGCAAAAGCTTTTGACACAGTTCCCCATAAATGTTTACTGTACAAAATAAGGTCAGTTGGCATGGACCATAGGGTGGGTACATGAATTGAAACCCGGCTACAAGGACGAGTCCAGAGGATGGTGATAAATGGGGAGTACTCGGGATGGTCAGGGGTGGGTAGTGGGGTCCCCCAGGGTTCTGTCCTAGGACCAATTTTATTTAATTTGTTCATAAATGACCTGGAGGATGGGATAAACAGTTTAATCTCTGTTTTTGCGGACAATACTAAGCTAAGCAGGGCAATAACTTCTCTGCAGGATGTGGAAACCTTTCAAAAAGTTTTGAACAAATTAATGGGGTGGGCAACTACATGGCAAATAAGGTTTAATGTAGAAAAATTTAAAATAATGCATTTGGGTGGCAAAAATATGAATGCAATCTATGCAGGGGGGGGGGAGAACCTCTAGGGGAATCTAGAATGGAAAATGAAATGGGGGTCCTAGTAGATGATAGGCTCAGCAATGGCAATGCCAAGCTGCTGCTAACAAGCAGAATATTGCCATGTATTAAAAAGGGGATCAACTCCAGAGATAAAATGATAATTCTCCCGCTCTACAAGACTCTGGTCCAGCCGCACCTGGAGTATTCTGTCCAGTTCTGGGCAACAGTCCTCAGGTAGGATGTACTGGAAATTGAGTGAGTACAAAGAAGGGCAACAAAGCTAAAAAATGGTCTGGAGGATGTTAGTTAGGAGGAAAGGTTGCGAGCACTGAACTTAGTCTCTCTGGAAAAGAGACGCTTGAGAGGGGATATGATTTAAATTTACAAATACCGTACTTGTGACCCCCCTTTTTCGGGGGAAGGGATTTTATCAAGACACATGGCCTCTCATTAAAATTAGAAGAAAAGAGGTTTAACCTTAAACTACTTTGAGGGCTCTTTACTGTAAGAGGGACAAGGATGTGGAATTCCCTTCCACAGGTGGTGGTATCACTGGGGAGCATTGATAGTTTCAAAAAACTATTAGATAAGCACGACACACAACATACAGGGATATTCAATGTACTAGATGACAATCATGTGTCCTGCATTTATATACACTATACATTATATAAACTATACACTACATATTTTCAAAGGTATTGGGATGCCTGCCTTTACATGAAAATGAACTTTAATGCCACCCCAGTCTTAGTCCGTGGGGTTCAATATTGAGTTGGCCCAACCTTTGCAGCTATATTCAACTCTTCTGCCGCGTACACACGATCAGACATTCCGACATCAAAACTATGGATTTTTTTCAGACGGATGTTCACTCAAACTTGTCTTGCATATACACGGTCACACAAATGTTGTCGGAAATTGCGAACGTCAAGAACGCAGTGACAAACAACTCTACGACGAGCCAAGGAAAATTAAGTTCAATGATTCCGAGCATGCATCGAATTGATTCCGAGCATGCATAGAATTTTTGTGAATTGAATTGTGTACACACGGTCGGAATTTCTAACAACTTTTGTTGTCGGAAAATGTGAAAACCAGCTCTCAAATTTTTGTTGTCGGAAATTCTGACAGCAAATGTCCGATGGAGCATACAAACGGTCGGATTTTCTGACAACAGGCTCACATCGAACATTTGTTGTTGGAAATTCCGACCGTGTGTACGCGGAATTCTGGTAAGGCTGTCCACAAGGGTAAGGAATGTGTCTATGGGAATGTTTGACCCTACTTCCAAAAGTACATTTGTGAAGTCAGACACTGATGTTGGATGAGAAGGCCTGGCTAGCAGTCTCCGCACTAATTCATCCCAAAGGTGTTCTATCAGGTTGAGGTCAGGACTCTGTGCAAGCCAGTCAAGTTCCTCCACCCCAAACTCGCTTATCAATGTCTTTCTGGAACTTGCTTTTTGCACTGGTGCACAGTCATGTTAAAACAAGAAAGGGACATCCCCAAACTGTTCTCACAAAGTTGGAAACATGAAATTGTCCAAAATGTCTAGGTATGCTGATGCCTTAAAGTGGATGTAAACCCACTCTCATCCTTTCTAAACTACTGCCATGGTGCTGATCTATAAGGATATAGATGCCTCCTGCGTGTATCCTTACCTGTCAGATGTCTCCCCTCTGTCTGTTATAAGAACTGAAAAACTACAGATTCTGTGGGTGGATCTGTTGTCTGGAGCTCGTGGGTGGAGTCGTGATGTCAGTAGACTGCCCCGCCCACCTCTACACTCCTTGTCAACATGCATTTTCACTTGTGTATTTCTTACACTAAATTCTGCTATGATCAGTAATATCCAGTCAAAATCCAGAAAAGTAACCACACGACTTCAGAAAAGGAGTGGGGCTGGGAATTAAAAAACAATGCCTGTCTTTAAAGCTAGTGCATGAGATATGTAAATAACCTGTCACTCACAGCAAGGGGGCGGAACGGACTAGGGTTTTTCTCTGTTAGTCCGTTTTATCTCACTGAACAATAAAAGAGGATTTCTCAGAGCTGGATTAACTCTGTGTGGCAAGACTGGGCACAGATGGTAGGAAATACTTTACTCTACATTGTGACAGCAAAAAAAAAAAACGTTTACATCCACTTTAAAGAGTTCCCTTCACTGGAACTTAGGGGCCAAGCCCATCCCCTGAAAAACAACCTCACACCATAATTCTCCTCCACCAGATGATTTGGACCAGTACAGAAAGCAAGGTTCATAAAGACATAAATAAGTGTCTGCTAGGGGTCCTGGGTGAGGAACTGTGGCCGAGACATACTAGGACTATGCTAATGGAAACACTGTTTTTGGCTCAGAAAACTTTAGCACTTAAATGGATTCAGCCCACCCCTCTATCCATATGCTTTAGTTGGTAAATCAGGTATTACCTTATGAAAAACACAGAGGTTATTCAGCTAAGTATAATAAGGTGTAGGATGCTTGGTGATCTTCTGCTCTTACTGTAAACCAATGCTTGAGAGAATTGCTAAGGGTATCAAGTAACAGTTATCTATAACTTTGTGATTATATGTTACTGATCACATGTATCAGGATTGAATTGAAGGAGAGTGCTGCATATTTGTTATTATTTTGTGCCCTGTAAATGTACCTCATTGTTTTCTATGCTCATGTTGAGCGCTTTTATTACTGTCAATGTTTTATATCTTTTTCCAATAAAAAGTTTGGGGTGAAGGAACTTGACTTATCTTCACAGAGTCCTTACCTCAACATGATAGAACACCTTTGGGAGGAATTAGAGCATGGACACAAGCCTTGTACACACGACTGGTTTTCCCGGCAGGAAAACTGCCAGGAGAACATTTGGCTGGGAATCCCGGCCATGTGTATGCTCCCTGGCAGTTTTCCCATCAGAAAAAACAGCTGGGAATCCCGACGGGAAAATAGAGAACCTGCTCTCTATTTTCCCGTCGGGTTTCCCGGGAGAGTGTTTCCTGCCGAGAAAACCGGTCGTCTGTATGCTTACCTGCAGGGTAGAAAAAACGTGAATGCTTGATAACACTTCGACGCATGCACGGTAGCATACAACGATGGTGTGTGGTGTAGCAAGATGGCGGTGACGGAATCGAATGTGACGAGACACCGGCTCGTCGTAGTCGATGAAGTCACCAGGTTCTTGCCATTCAAAAGAACGGAGGGTTTTTGTGTGGCCGTGTGTCTACACGGCTTTTCAGGGCAAGCCTGCCAGGAATCCTGTCGAGAAAACCAATGTTTTTTTTTCCCAACGGGATTCCCGGTCATGTGTACAGGGCTTCACTCTTTACACTTGTGGACAGCCTTCCCAGAAGAGTTGAGGTCATTATAGCTGCAAAGGGTGGGCCAACTCAATATTGAACCCTACAAACTAAGACTGGGATGCCATTAAATATGCGGACAGGAGGATAGAGCAGAGATGAACTCATCTGTCTGTTGCAGCTCTCTCATTATCCAGTCACAGACTGGGGTATGAAGGTCACCTATTGTGCTGCTTATCTGCAATTGAGAAAGACTGGTCAGCAAGCTGGTTGTTCTGGGTGTTGGGGTTGTAGAAATCCCAGGACTGAATGTGCAGACAAAAGTAAGAATAGACCTGTAATTATTATGATGATAACAAGAGAAAACTTTCTCCCAGAATAGCAGAAAATTCCCAAGGGTTCACATACATTATCTTCCACCTTGTACTGTACAGCACAGTCACATCATCAGCAATATATACGTTTAGTGTAAGCATTTCCAGCCTCTTGGTAAATATCTCCCTATGTCTCATAATACTTGATGAATATAAAAACAAATTATATGTTACTTACACTCCTATTTCATTAAGTGTATAAATCACTTAGAACTTCTTAAAAGGGCATAAATCATTTTTATGATTCCTGTGGTGCAGTTGTTACGATGCTTGCGATGCTATGTGCAATCTTCATAAAGGAAAACATCTAGGAACTGTAAAGGTTTTACTGTTCAGTGAGTGTCCATTACTATAATGCCCTACTGTCTGCAGAACTTCAAATGAATCAGTATCTTTGACCTGGCCTTTGAAGTTACTAAGGCATTATAGCCTGTGATAAAAGAAAGATTATTTATAACCTCCCCAGTTTATGTTTTTCCACTGACCCAGCAGGCTCTCTAAGGTTTGGGGGATATTATTTCAAGAGCTGTTAAATCTTTGTGATGCTTTTGCTGCCCCCTAAGGTGCTCAGACTTTCTAAGATTCTCTAATACATGACAAAGTTTCACGTGAAGGCATTCAAGACGCTGACATCTTTAAGTGTCTGGGTATTTGTAACTCAGAGTGCCTTTAAATCTAAAGAAAACAAAACTTGCAAGTTAGCATAGGCACAGTCCTTTCCCTTTTAGAGTATCGTTTAGTGTTGGTCATTCACAAGATTCTTGGAAGGATGAATGGCAGAAAACGTTCATCTCTCTTCCGGAAATCCCCAAGGTGACACATTCACCTCCGGTTTGAACATAAGGAGCTACTGTATGTATGCTGTAATTAGGGACAATTATGCAGTTGCTTTGGACTGTGGAAGTACTGTGAGCCTGCTTTAAATAGATTGTATTAACAATGGAGCATACAAGAAGATACTGAAATGAAAAAATAGTAGTTTGCCAATGGATCCTGTCTAAGGTCGCCACCTCTTCTTCCGTTTTTAAACATAGTGGCCTGGATTCTCAGTGGAGATACGACAGCGTATCTCCAGATACGCCGTCGTATCTCTGCGTTGTGCCGTCGTATCTATGCACCTGATTCTTAGAATCAGTTACGCATAGATATCTATTAGATCCGACAGGCGTAAGTCTCTTACGCCGTAGGATTGTAACTGCATTTTTACGCTGACCGCTAGGGGCGTGTATGCTGATTTACGCATCGAAATATGTAAATCAGCAAGATACGCAAATTCATGAACGCACGCCCGGCCAACGCAGTACATTTACACGGTTTACGTTAGGCTTTTCCCAGCGTATAGTTACCCCTGCTATATGGTGGCGTAAGTGCGGCGTACCAATGTTAAGTATGGCCGTCGTTCCCGCGACAAAATTTAAAAATGTTGCATCGTTTGCGTAACTCGTCTGTGAATGGGGCTGGATGTAATTTACGTCCACGTCAAAACCAATACATCCTTGCGGCGTATTAGGAGCAATGCACACTGGGAGATTTTCACGGACGGCGCATGCGCCGTTCGTTAAAAACATCAATCACGTCGGGTCACAGAAGATTAACATAAAACACGCCCCCCTGTCCCACATTTGAATTAGGCGGGCTTACGCCGGCCGATTTACGCTACGCCACCGCAACTTACGGAGCAAGTGCTTTGAGAATACAGCACTTGCCCGTCTAAGTTGCGGAGGCGTAACGTAAATCAGATACGTTACGCCGCCGCAAAGATACGCCGCTGGACGTGAATCTGGCCCATTGGCCCAGATTCACATACATCAGCGCATATTTATGCCGCCGTAGCGGATCTCCTTTACGCTACGCCGACGTAGCGCAGAGAGGCAAGCACTGGATTCACAAAGCCAGTGCTGCCAAATCTGCGCTGGGTTTCTTAGGCGTAAGTCGTCATAAGTGGAAGTGGGCGTGAGCCATGCAAATGAGGCGTAACCCCATGCAAATGATGGGCTGAGTCTCAGACAGATACGTATAATGAACGGCGCATGCGCCGTCCCGTGGACGCAACCCAGTGCGCATTCTCAGAATCACGTCGGAACTACTTCCTAAGATACGCCAGATCATTGCCTATGGCGTGAACGTAACCTACGCCTAGTCATATTCACGTCCTACGTAAACTACGTAAAATACGTCGGCTTGTGTTCTCTGGTGCAGCCATTTGCATGGATGCTGCTGACTTACACCCGCTTTTTGGGGCATAACTTTACGCCGGACGTAGGACTTTACGCGCACTGCGTCGCACGGATGGACGTTCGTGAATCGTCTTATCTCCCTCATTTGCATATGTGAATAGAAAATCAACGGGTGCGCCAAATACGTCCAGCGTAAATATGTGCCCACGATACGCCGGCGTAGGCAAGTTACGTTGGTCGGATGAAGTCTATTTTCAGGCGTATCTCAGTTTGTGGGCACGACGCATAGATACGACGGCGCATATTTGCACTTACGTGGCGTATCTCGAGATACGCGTAAGTGCTTTGTGAATCCTGGCCATTTTATTTAATTTTATAATTATCAAAAAAATTCCATTATCAGACTATGTACAATAATATAATAGAAATAGATATTCCATTAACAGAACATGTACAATAGTATAATAGAAAAAGGCGTAATCATTCAGGAAAGTAACGCTTATGCCACGTACACACAATCGTTTTTTTCTGTCATGCAAAAAATGAAGTTTTTCTCGACGTGATTCGTCGTGATTCCTCTGAAGCCTGCCTTGCATACACACGTCCATGAAAAAAAACGCTCAAGCAAAGTGCGGTGCCATACAACACGTATGACAACACGTACGACAGCACTTTAAAGGGGAAGTTCCATTCAAATGGCGCCACCCTTTGGGGTGCTTTTGCTGATCCTCGTGTTAGTAAAAGTTTGTCAAGGACGATTTACGCTTTTCAGTCTTCGTGCTTTTCAGTAAGTTACAGCGTGTCGAATGTGCTATCTACATTACGAACGCTAGTTTTACCAGAACGAGCGCTCCCGTCTCATACTTGATTCTGAGCATGCGTGTTTTTTTCCCCTCGGAAAAGCATACAGACGAGCAGTTTTCGCGACGACAAAAAGAACGACGGGAAAAACAACGAGAAAAAATAGAGCAGATTCTAATTTTTTTTGCGGGCAGTTTTCTTGTCGAGAAAGCTGCTATGGAGCATACACACGACTGGTTTTCACGACCAATCTAAAAAATGTCAGCATTCTCGTCATGAAAAACGGTTGTTTGTACGCAGCATTATAAATGTAAATGAAAATAGATAACCTAGCGGATTGTAGGATAAGATTATGTAACATGACATGTCATAATCATAGCTTCATGGCAGCTATTTAATGACCAGTAATTGAGAAATTAAGTTGATATAATTTGAATAAGATAATATAATAATGTCATCTATGAAGATAATAGAATAGAATGAACCTATAAAGAAATATAAAGTTAATGTGATGTAGAATAGCTGGGGGAATAAATTAGGCTAAACCAGGGCCTTCTCTTGGCTTGGCTTTATCTGGTGCGAAGTTCAAAAATGCCAACCATTCAAAGCATCTTCTATTACAGTTGGTATATTGGATAATTAACAAGAATAAACCTAGTAGAGGGGATAGGGCACAGAGGGGAGAGAGAAAGCCACCTTTTCTTCAAGCCAAACCCAAACACTTTAGCAGCACGGGGCAATTTTTTCCCCGTAGTATACACTATAGAACACATGTGTCAAACTCAAGGCCCGGGGGCCGAATCCGGCCCTCCAGGCCATTTCATGTGGCCCTTGCGCTTCTCCTGCAGCTGCGGCAACCCCCTCATTGTTGACGCCACCTTGTCTCAGCAGTCAGCAGCAGAGAGGTGAACAGAACTCCTCCATCAGATCCTGTGCATCTCAATGCAGCTAAGGAAAGGCTCATCTGTGCCCCCCTTCCCTGTCTTAGCGGTTGGTGCAGAGAGAAAGACAGAACTCCTCCTACAGATCCTGCACCTCTCTGTGCAGCTGCAGCCCCCCTCATCTCTGCCCCTGCTGGTCTCAGCATTCAGCCCTCCTCTGGTCCTTCTCCAGACCCTGCTTCCTAGCTCCAGCCCCAGCTTCTTCCCGGGAGCAGCACTAGGAAATGGGGTGCACTGTGATGTAAGGAGGGTGGGGGACTCTGGACTTCTGAACTTCTGATGGTGGGGGGACTCTATAGATCTGATGTAAGGGGGGATGCTCATGACATACTCTTACAGATAAAACTGGACCTTGGAGGGCACACAGAATGCTGATGTGGCCCGCAATGAAATTAAGTTTGACACCCCTGTTATAGAATATATAAAAGACCCGGGAGACCTTTGGGTGCCCCAAGGAGAATAGTAACTATGCGCGCCATGGTGAATAGTGGGTGTGGCCAAACTGCTCCTGCTGACATCATCCCCCCCCAGTGATGCCAAACCTGCCCCTAGACAGCCGCCCACAGCATATGTACAGCAACAAATTTGTGTGTGACTATCTCGGTTACTTGGGTAGCCACAGCCTGGTCTGAATAATGTGTCTGAGTTTCAGGCATATTGAAACTGGGCGCATGATTCAAAACCTGGTGAATTCTGGACAGGTCGCAACCCTAATCCTGTCACGTGCTAATGGCGGGCAGTAAAGTGACTAAATAGCATGTCCACCTAGCAGCACTGGTTTGAATCCCAACTACGACACTACCTGCCAGGAGTTTGTATGTTTTCCCTGTGTGGGTATACCTGTGTAGGAAAAGGAAGATCTTGGGAGCATGCTGGCCAACATGCGCTCAGCTGGAGTTGCCAACGGGCCGTAATGGAGGGGATGGCTACACCGGACTGGGACTGGCGCACCACTTCTGATAGTCCTTCCCAGCAGAGAGCTCTGCAGGGGAGGAGCAGAGATCATGAGGATGGAGCGGCAGCTGGCAGTGACATCATCTCAGAGCGACAGAGGCAGAGAAAAAGAGCCCATGGCCGTGGGATGCCTGAAGAAGAAGCCAGATCAGAGGGAGATCTGATGGCATCAGAGGATGGCGAGGTGGACACCAGGGATGACCCTCTGCAGGAAGCGGACGAGGGGCTGCATGGATCCGGATCTGGCTTCAAAAAAGGTATGTATACTGATTTCTTCTTTACAGGGCTAGATACAGTAGGTTAGTGTTAGATCATAGATGTCTGTAAAATCAATTACAACAGCATCAGAAACCATGAACTTCCGTGATCCCCCAAAAACCGGAAGTGAGGTACCCGACTTTTTCCCCACTAGTTACATCACAGCTCACGTGACTTCATCAGGGGTGCAGTCAGGTGGTTAACAAATTTATTTTTATAGTTCCAGCAATTTTGCCGTTATGAATGACCTCCAGTAGGTTGTGCCCAGTATTGGGTGATGGCAATAAAACCACTTTTAGGTTCTAATATTTTATTTTCTGTTATATTCTTTTCTTCTCTGTTATATTTTTTCTATTCTATTCCTTTATTTTCTAGTTTATTCCTTTATTTTCTATTCTATTTTATTCTCTTTGTAAATTGGAAAACTAATCTAATTCGAAAACTATTCTAAATTGAAAACTATTCAAATTCTAAAACTTTTCGAATTCAAATTTGAAAACTATTCAAAACGATTCAAATTTAAATTCCAAAAATTTGAATAGATTTGAATACGAAATAAACAAAACAAATTCCGAAAACAAATTAAATGGGTTAAATGAATTTAACGAAACAAATTTATGTAAATAATGAATCGAAACTAAACAATTTTTTTCTTTCTGCACATGTCTAGTTTTCTTTTATTACCCACTTATTTGTTAACCAGTCTTAAAAGAAAGTATAAGTGCTAGCCTGGCTACAAGCATTATATTTTATTGTAAGCGTCACTGGGGCAGTCCCAGATGTGACTGGTTCTATGCACTAGTTTTGGGGAGTATTTTTAGGGACCACATAGGAAGTAACATGTTTTCAATGGTGGAACAGCAAAAAAACAAAAAACCTGATGACAATTCCAATCCCACTAATATACGTGCGTCTATTGATTGATTGATTGATTTAATGGATTTATAATGCGCCAAATACTGACCCGTCAGCGCAGTGTCTAAGCGCTGTAAATAGATAAATCAAGTCAGGGAGGGAAAGAAATAGAAGGAAAAGAAAAAAGGAGAGCAAAAAAAAAAAACTAAAAAACAGATCACCAAGGAACAACAGGGAGAACTAACATGACTCAGCCTGCTTTTCCCTCAAAAAAACAAGTTTTTAGCCTTTTACGAAAGGCCATAATAGAGGGGAGAGACCGAATGGAAACAGGGAGACTATTCCATAGAGCCGTTGCTCTCACAGAAAAGCGTCTGCCCCCAAAGGTAAGCAAACGGGCAGATGGGCAAGTGACAAGACCAGCTGTTAGTGATCTGAGTCCTCGTGCAGGGGTATATCGCATTATCAAGGAATTCAGATATTGCGGGCCCGTCCCATGATAAGCGCGATAGGCGAGACAAAGAGCCTTAAACTCAACGCGATCTACCACAGTGAGCCAGTGCAGTGATCGCAGGGTAGGGGTAATATGCTCCCGCCTATTTAGGCCGGAGATTAGTCTAGCGGCCTGGTTCTGGACGAGCTGGATTTTCCTCAGCCACTTTAGAGGCATACCCAAATACACAATGTTGTTGAAGTCAATCCGGGAGTTGACGAGAGATTGAACCAAGATTTTCTGGTGTTACTGAGAAAACAGATTTTTGACCTTTCTCAGACACCTGATGTAATACAGTGCATTGCGGATACATTGATTGACTTGGGGTATCCAATTCAGATTACAGTCAAAAATTGTCCCCAGGACGCGGACTTGATTCACTGGAACAGGACACGGCCCAAGGCTCGTGGGCCATTTTCCCAGAAAGACAGCTGGATCAATACGTCCAGAGATGAGAATTTCTGTCTTTTTAGCATTTAGACTAAGGGAATTATGATCCATCCACTGTTTGATGTCTAATAGACAGGAAGCAAGCTGCAGACCAGGAGCAGTGTTGGATAGGCTGTCGACGACCAACTGGACATCGTCTGCATACAACCGATTAAACACTGCATGGGTGTCCAGCAGACTCGCAAGCGGCCGAAGATACACATTAAACAGCCATGGTGACAGGGCCGAGACCTGAGGCACCCCACAACTCAGGGTGCTGATGGCAGATAGGAAAGGACCGGTTTTAACCTGAAAGGTCCTGTGGGTGAGAAAGTCTGAAAGCCAGTGTGGAGCAGAGCCGGTAATGTGAAACTCGTCCCGAAGCCTGGCAATCAACATAGCGTGGTCTACAGTGTCAAAGGCCGCAGAGAGGTCAAGGAGCACCAAGGCAGCCGCTCCCCCCGCGTCCCTGACTCCGAGCAGCTTCTCTCTGGTAGGAAGGACCGTGAGCTCAATCCCACGGCCCGGACGGAAACCGCACTGCGAGTCGTGAAACAGACCTGTTGTCTCCGAGTACGATTGAAGTTGGAGAAAAATTTCGTATTCCACCAGTTTGGCCAGGAAACCTATAGCGGAAATGGGTCTGTAGTTAGAAAGACAGCCAGGGTCCAAGTTGGCCTTTTTTAAAATTGGTGTAATAATAGCATGTTTCCAGCGGGCCGGAAACACGCCATGAGTTAGGGAAAGATTGACAAGTATCAGTAGGTCGTTCACAACCAGCTCTGCATTCTTCTTCAAGAGCCAGGCTGGACAGATGTCACCATGGAAGTAGGAGGCCTTAATTGTTGCCATAGATTTTAGAAGATGTTCCCGGCTGACCTTACTAAAGGACGACAGGGAATTAGGCACTAAAGAATTTGGTTTGGGGGGGCAAGTGATTGATTTCTTTGAGTCAGTCCCTGAGAGTGACAGGGGGTCGTTCGAGGGTTGGGGATATTCCAAGGGAGTTAGTTGTCCTATGCCTAAGCGTATGTCAGCTACTTTAGTAACGAAAGTATTAAGTAGATTGTCGCACAGAGCTTGCTTGCTTGTTGTCCCCACTGGAAATAATCCATTCACTTCCTGTCCCAGTGACAACACAGGAAGGCAAGGAAATATCTTCAAAATGAGAGCAGCCAATCAAATAAAAACCTGGCAAATGTTCCAACCCTTCCCCATTCTATGCAAAATGAGGGAAAAAAACCTTTGGGCTAAAGTTACACTTTAAAGTATATATATTTCCATATATATTTATATATATTGTCTTGTGAAGTGCTTCCCCATGATTAAATTAAATACTTGTAAAGACCTCATTATTACGCTCTGCTACAGCGCACATGTGTGAGTGATTTAAGTAAAGATCACTCTGCTTTAAACACAGTTTATCTAACACCACATAGCTGAGTTTTGTGTTTATAAAGTCCCAAATGTTGAATGAGAATTCACATAAGCACTTATTTAAAACATTTTTATTAGGCTGAGGCAATATAGAAGTAGGTCAGTGATTATAAATACAAGCTAATAATAAACATAAGTACTTTTTACTGTGATTATAAAAATTCTATGTTATATTTAGCAAGGAAAAAAAATAGGCAATATTAGGTTCCCTGTGATCTATAGAAAGGCATTGGTTTGGGGGGGGGGGGGGTGTCTACGACCTGTCATATTGAGGCTCCCTTTTAGTACGTAGGCTGACAACGTCCAACTCTCTTGTTCACACATGCAGCTAGAAAGTGGTAAAAATAGGTGACTGAGCCACAGTTTTTGCCTAGGTTTATATTGTAGCGGTTCCGGGAACGTGTAGAAATAGCATGTATTTCCTGACCCACAGACAAAACATGCTGCTCTTCTGAAGATGCACAGAGTGCCATTAGTTCTTAATCGCACCCTCGCACATCAGAAAACATGGCACGTTTTTGGATACATAAAACCACATGTTGCTGCAGCACCATGAAGTTCCATGTAGCTGGATTTTTAAAAAAAGGGTCAGGGACTTTTTTCCTGCATTTCCCACAAGTACAACAGCACATCCAAAGACAAAAGGAGAGCAGCGCCATCTAAGTGCAGCATTATTAAAGCTTTTTATTTCATAAAAAACAATTGGTAACTCACAAGATGTATGACATGTCCGCACAAGTGGGATCAATAATGTGGTTCATCCGCTTGTGGGGTAGACGATGTTCTCATTGGTGAAGAGGCAGCTGATGAATCCAGGGATGCCGGTGGCTCCCAGCGCTTCCAAACACCCAGGACAGCTCACAGACAGCAGTGGATGTCACTTCCAGTTGAAGAGAGAGCAGGGAGGAGCGCACGTTTGGAGCATGCATGCTCCTTCATCAGGCTTTCTTCAAATGAATGGGCTGCTGTACCTGTAGACGTGGCACGTGGGACCTGCTAAAGTGTGAAGCTAGCCTTACAGTCCCGAGAACTCTAACATAGTGGTTGGACACATTCCACAGCCCAAATGCTTTGATACTCAGCGCTGCCACCGAAATCGGCCTATTCAAGTGGATGGTGTTGCAGATCTCTTTTAAGAGAGGCGGTAAAGTCTTCCACCAGTGTAAGCAAGCCCTGAATGTGGGCTTTGTTTCAGAGGATAAAGACATTATTACAATATCAAGCATTGCAAATGCTTTTTTTTCCTGGATCCAAGGACTTTATTATATAGAAAGATCACTCCACAGAGTGCATTTCCTCTGGTAGGACTTTGAATTGGGTCTCTGATAGCTTATGTAGGAGTACGGTAGTAGGAACAGTTCCTACTCCTCCTACAAAAGCTATCACAGACCCAATTCAAAGTCCCACCAGAGGAAATAGACTCTTTGGAGTGATCTTTCTATATTCTATTAGGGATGTGTGTCAGCTGATGCTATAGCTCCACACAGGGGTAACACCACTCTCTAGCAAGGAGTTTAGTAAGTAATTTATTGCTTTGCCTAGGGCATTCCAACAAGTTAACTTCAATAGTGGTCCCACCAATATCATTATTCCTTCACTTCCTCACTGTTCTATTATGCTACCAGGATAAAAAATAATTAAATACCCAGAACTTCCAGCTATGGGGAGCATGTGACTCAATCCAAGGGTGAAGATACGGTGCTGACTCTACTTCAAAGTTCAGAGGATTGTGCTTTTCACATGTATATTTACACACTTTATTGAGTGAAAATTCTTAAATTCTTTAGTAAATCTGAATGTCTCTTCAATTTGGCTTTATAGTATAAATTTACTTTTAGTGAACTTGTACTGTACCTAATTACACCCACTAACCCCACCAGTTTACTAATAGAGTGAGGAGATAGTAGCACACATAACATTTTAGCCTGCAGAGCTCATGGATATTTTCTGCAGTATGGGGACTTTTGGCCAATGGAGGATGTTCTGTTAGCTTTGTTAGCTTTGAGCAAAGGAAGAGGAGGAATCTGATTCAGAGCAGCCAGATTAATCGGAGGAAAGAGATAGAATGCACCACACTAGGGATAATCATTCATCTTATGACCCTTCCTCCAACTGACCCCTTAAGAAGCCAGACCCTTATCCCTCTGTTGTGCCAGAAAAAATGGGTAATCTACCTCTCAACCCCCATTATCTAGCCTGGAAAGTGCAGCCTACACCTTATCTGCTTCCACCTAGCCTGCAGGGACAGCTTCCAGGAGGACATTTATTGGACGCTGGAGTGATAATCTGCCTTTGGCCACTATTTTGTGTGTTGAACTTTCCTACAGCTGTTTGGAGATGCTATTGCCAATGGCTTTCATAGCCCCTTGAATGCTCATACTCATATATGTGGCCACTCAGAGGGTGGGCCCTAATGCCTGTTAAAACAACTTACTGTGCTAAGCGTAGGCTCCTTTCTGTCTCCCAGCACTGTAGCCAGTGGGGATCTGTAAGCTCCCGATGCATATTTGTGATCCGATCATGATCAGTCAATCACAGCTGTCACATGCCCCTAATTCACACCTCCCCCTTTCCCAGCACAAAGAGGTTAAAGGAGATCTCTGAACTGTTTTACTGTTGCTTGTTTGGGACACTTTGAAAAAATACCTTTATCCTTGCGGAATAAATACCTTCACTTGAAGAGCCCCAATGCCGTCAGACTTTGTGACAGGTTTACTTACTGGCCAGCAGTTGGAAGTAGTTTAAAGGGTGTATTTAGGCTTAAATAGTTTACCTTATTTCTCTGATACCATATCAGGGATATTGTCAGGGATCCCATAGATTTCCATGCAGCAGGTGTTTATTTGCACACATGCATGAGCACGCACATACGCATGCACACACATCCACAGTTTGTGACGCCACCAGTGGCCTATTTAAACTGAGAGCCTCCCTGGCCACAGTGCCGGATTTTGTCTTCAGCTCTGGTTTCTGTGTTCCTGGTTCTTAAACGTTTTCTTACCTTGTTCCTGACCCCGCTATGCTCGACTCCTCTCCTTGATAACCCATGCCTGTTATGTCTGCTGCTCGCTTGTGTTATCGACCTTGGCTTAGATTTCTGACCATGTCTCTGCCTCCTGATTTGTTACTTTGCTGCTAGTATGTTACTGAATTGTTTCTGTTTCTGACCTTGAACTTGATCCTGAACCTGCACCTATCTACCTGGCTGCTGTTGTTGAACATAGTTTTTGACCAGTCTTCTCTCTACAGGTAGTGAACAAGAACATTAGTTTGGTTTGGTGTGAAATGCGTCTACCATTTGTATCCTGTATCTCGTCTGTGACACATGTGAATTAGGTCTTCATAGTCGCTTCAAGCTTTCTGGTTTTTATTTTACGTGACTTCACAGTGGCAAGCCAAGGCCAGCACCCACACTGCCTCATCCATTGCTCAGGTGAGCGGTATATATATTTTTTGGGTCCCTGTCTCCACTACCAGGGGTGCTTGGACTGGAATTGTGCAAGAGGTCACCCATATCATCTTGGGATCCACAGTCAGGTATGTGACAGATATTTTTTGCACTGTGTTATGTTTATTACTGCCTACAGTGTCATTCTCCACTTGCCTAATGCATTTGAGACAAGGCCTCTCATTATATCTCTGTGTCTTTTTTTAATGCTGTTCAGTCTTTCTAACCAATACTTCTCTGCAGGATGTATTTCTGTTACTTTTAGTAAAGCCCAAATATTGCTATTGGTGTGTCGGGGTATTGTCCAGTTACAGTACAAGACATCAATATAAACAGTGGGAGATCCCAACATTTTCAGCAGTTCCTCAATGCCACAGCTTGAAAAATTGTTGTTTTGTAAATTGCCTCTATTCTGTATACATGTGATACTGATGTAATGCTAATGACAGAAAAAAAATGTTTTGAAAAGGAAACTCTGTAGGTAAGTAAGATTCAATAAAATATCAGCAAGAAATATGATAGTGAGTAACGCTGATCAACATCTAAAAGCATTAAACACCTTCACAGTAGTGTGGTTTGTACATTAAATTGTTTAAAATCTCTAGAACTGAAGAAGTGCATGAGAGGCCACATGCATGCAATATAAACTGTATACACTTCCCTACAAATTTAAAATTTTAACTTGATTTTAAGCGGCAGAGAAATTCCATAGTTTAATGATCCCACACAGTAATGTTTACAATTTTTTCTCAAGAACTATTAGACACTGTCATGAGAACCGTCTTATAATGACTTCTCACATAGCAATAGTATGCTTTCTCCTAATTACTGTACATGTATATGTTTCTGTTTCCATGTTGGCTTCAACCATACTGTGGAGTATATTATTGATTTATGGGCCTATTTATATCAGCTTGAACTATAAATTTTACGTGTCAACAATAACAAATGAGTTTAAAGGGAAATGTCTTTCTAAAACAATTATTGGTATAGCCTGGAGCCCAAACTGCACAGGTAAGTCCAACATTTTTTTCAGGGGTTGTGCTTCTATTCCGCCATAATATATTGAACCCCTGGTGTAATATTACATTTGAAAAGCCAGGTTTTGCCCTGTTCACTTTTCTTGACAAGCACACAGATTGACTTAAAGTGGTTGTAATCCCTCACATAAACCAAATGAAGCGAACAACATCAGATGATGCACAGATATGAAAACAAATCCTCCAACATAAGTTTTACTTGTTTATCTGCTGTCTTCTCTTCACTACACCCCTTCAAAAGGGTAGAATCATGTTAGAAATCTTTCTTCATTTGTCAGGAGCACAGAGGAGGGGGCGAAGAGACTGCAGTTACAGTGTGTGAGAGCTGATTGGAGGAAAGGAACACACCCCTTCACACAGCACAAGAATTGTGTTCTGAATAGGCAATCTCCATTCTTAGCCCCTCCCAACACAAGTTTATCTCATGTGTCAAGACAACTTCCCAGAAGAGACTCATGCTAATAACAGAGGAATGAAGCACCAGAGAGAAATGGCGCTTAAGCCCCATACACACTATCAGTTTTCCTGCAGGTTTTTCTCTTCAGATTTACTAAAACCCTGTAGTGGGAGGGCTTGCCTGATTGCATACAAATTGACACTCTTGAGGTTTGACCTCATATTAGATGGTTTTGGTAAACCTGAAGACAAAAACCTGCAGGAAAACTCATAGTGTGTATGGGGCTTGAGAGCTTTGGAGAGAGACACGTAAACACTACAAATATATGGGCTTTGCTTAGATTCCATGACAAAGGTATACAACGACTTTAATTGCAACCTATTATGGAGTACAAATTCCTATTTAGTACAATTTTTTTATAATTTAATCATTTTTATTAATAGTTTTCAGAAACATGTTTTTGTGGAAGTAAGAAAAAAACACCAAATGACAGACCACAGAGTTCCAATGTTCAATTTTGGTAGAAACAGCAAATTTTATTGAAATAACATAATACCAACTTAAAGTGACACTAAAGTCTTGTTCTCTTTTCTCTAAAATTAACAAACATGTTATACTTAACTGCTCTATGCAGTGATTTTGCACAGAGCAGCCTTGATCCTCCTCTTCTTGGGTCCATCGCCGGTGCTCCTGGCCCCTCCCTCCTATTGAGTGCCCCTATAGCAAGCAGCTTGCTATGGGGGCACCCGAGCTGAGAATTTAGCTCAGTCAGAACCTCTGGAAATTGCAAAACAATGAATGATTTTCAGTTGTGTAATATCATTACTACAGTTGCAATACAAATGTGTGTTTAAATTGTTTGCTGCAGTGCAGAGCAATTATCGGTATCTAAATTTAAAAAGGCTAATTACATAGAGACATTTATAGGACAATTTTACACTTCTGACTTGAGTAGAGTTGCCATAAACCAGAGATATTTAATAATCTGGCAGTACCACATGAGGGTCACTGAAGACTAATCATTTAGAAATGATCCCAATAGTACACCTAGAACTCTGATAAAAACTGTAATTAGAAATAATCCAAAAACCTCTGTCCCCACATCTCTTTCCTATTCCCTCAAAGGCTTCACACAAGTGAACTTTCCCCACATGCAAGGGCAATGTCTTCTTTTGTCAATGCTGCAATTTTGTGCTTATGTTAAAGCAAACCTAACACTACTATGATCTTATTGAACTGGTCGGAGGCTTAAGCTGGCCATAAATAGATCGAAATTCGGGCAGTTCAAGAGGGACTGGACAATTTTAGATACACATATGATCATTTCCGTTTTATCAATTGACTTCTCATGAACCGACGTGATGTAAAATTTTGCTTTGATCAGAGCATACAGCCAATCAGCTGCAGTGCTAATCAGTGTATTCTAATAGCAGGGGAGTCCCGCTGTCAAGATGCAATGGCACAGCAGGGAGGTTTCCTCCATTCATCTTCAATGAGTGGATGGGGGAATCGGTTAAGCTTTTTTTTTTCAAGCAGCTAGTCGGCACAACTATATATAGACAGCTTAAAGGGGTTTTCCACCTTTTTTTAAGTTTATTAAAAGTCAGCAGCTACAAAAAGTGTAGCTGCTGGCTTTTAATAAACTGACACTTACCTGCTCCATGGCTCCAGCGATGTGCCGGCCGGGGCTCTGCTCCTCGCCCCCCCTCGCTGGCCGGCGTCTTCATTCTTAGTGTGGGCACCCGGCAGTGACAGCTTTCGGCTTCACGGCCGGGCACCCACTGCGCATGCGCAAGTGGCAGTGTGCATGCGCGAGCGGCGCGGCGCCCGTCCGATTGGACAGGTGCTCGCCTACAGGGAGGGGCTGTGAAAAGGCGATTAAGCTAATCGCCTTTCCAGCCCCTCTGCGGAAGGAGGAAGTGGGACAGGAAGTCCCCTTCTCCTGAAGCCCCCACTCCCCCCCCCCCAAAAAAAATGACATGCCAAATGTGGCATGTAAGGTGGCGAGGAGTGGGTTAAGAGGAAGTTCCATTTTTAGGTGGAACTCCTCTTTAAATTATGAAACCTAAAAGGTCTTTTTGGTTCTGGGTGGGGCCCAAAGCCCAGGGATTTTTAAAGTGGGGGGCAATGGGTAAGGCTCCTGTTTCCCCACCCCTATAGGGTGGGGAAAGTACAGGTAAATGTGAAGCTAATTTTTTTTTCAAGTAAAAACAGGGGCTGCCATTGCTGATACTGTATAATGCAAGTTGCCTAACTGTCATGTTAATTCACTTATTTCAATACTCTGAGTCGTTAATCCAGACCAAGTATGCAGATGAGAATGAAAAGTTTACTGCAAGGGCATTGTACAAAAGATGTACAAAAAGAGCTGAAAATATTAAAATATGCTCTCAAAAATGTATTATGCCTTTTAAAATAAAAGCGCTCTATCCTGCTCCTTTGTTTTATTTCCGCTGGGCCTGCAACTCAACATAATCCTTAGTTATAACATTTTAAGCAGTAGTAGTAATACAAGGAATATTATGCCTTCTATCATTGTCATTTCCTTGCACTTTTTCCATTCCATGAACTCGACCCCTTAGTTTAGGAGTGACACTGTTGGGAAATCTTTGTGATTACTGCTTTTAAACTCAGGAATTGACTCCACCAGCATTTTTGAAGAGTCCAGGAATTCATCTTTGCCTGTTGGCTTACCACTTTATAACATTGGATACTGTATACAGAGATCTTCCAGGAAGTGACTTAAAACATTTCCTAGCAGGTGTTAAGACACTGACATGTTGTGTAAAGCAGCCTGGTTCATGGGGAGAATATACTGACCATGGAAATCAATTTACTTATACTGAAAATACTGTCCATTAAAAATGAATGTAGTTGTAAACCCAGATAAAAAAAATGTACTTACTAGCTCATTATGAAGTACTAACCTTAGAACAATGCTGTTGCAGTGGTCCCGGCACACCACTGTGACCAGCGGCATTTTGTCCCGGAGTTATTTCCGGGTTTGCGGGCTCTGGCACTGTGATTGGCCAAAACTGCTATGACATCACTCCTGTGCATGCTCAAGGGAGCCGCCGGTAACAGTACAGCAGCTGAAGAAACGACACAAGCGGGCCGAGTGATGTCCAGGGATTTAAAGGTTTCACCAAACATTCTCTGTTGGAGAATCAATCACTGACTTTTAATGTCTTTTTTCAGATATAGAACATGTTCTAATTTACTCCGATGGAATTCCGTCGGAATTCTGATGTGATTTGGCCGGGCAAAAGCCTGATCGTGTGTACAAGGCATAACACGATCTCAACGTTCTAAACAGTATATAAATGTGAAGACTGCAGATATAAATGTAAAACTTATGTAGGGAGATTGATTTCATCTCTGTGTATCCTCTGAGGCTGTTCACTTCACTGGGTGTATGGAGGGTTTACATCCACTTTCAGTTTGTCCATTTTAAAGTGAAACTACAATGCACCTGAGCATCACAAACCAAAAATGCTATTTAATTCCTTTTTAATATTCAAAGCCAACTCACCCATTCATCCATGTCTCCATGCTTTATTTTTTTGAGAAATCACTTTCAGAAACACCCTCCAGTATTTCTGGCTGTGGCCATCTTGAGTAAGGGCAGATGATATATGTAGCATTCACTAGCTGGAATCCATCTGCCATTACCTCAGGCATACAGGCAAGAGGGTGTACTCAGATGAGAAAACCCCTCCCCTCAACTCTGATTATTAAAAATAGTTGATGTTGATTGAAACAGTGAAATCCCACTTTAATAACAATTGAATGAGTGCATTGTAAATACCATTCTTTTAGTTTTAGTTATTAATTTACATGTGATATCCTCATTTGTAACCAGCAGACTAATGTACACAGAATTCCCCTTAAAAACTCATGATGGGATTCCATTATCTGTATGAAGAAGTAGATATAAGTTAATGATTTATGAACATTTTCTGTTTTCTTTGTAATTATTCTTATCTCCAAGCAAAACATTCAGTGTCATATTATTTATGGATGGATGTGCAGATGTCCTCACTTCCCTGGGATTTCGATGTTAAATTGCACTGTTTACCCCGGCTGCTGAGCCTAAAAATTACTCATAGATAAAGAAAGATGAGACTCATGTTACCACTGCCAATTAATCTGCATACATCTTGCAATATGCACAGTTTGTATATTAAAGTCATCAATTTCCAGTAACACATTTGTAGTTAAGAATTATCTATATTTCCTCTGACCTTTCCCTACTTTAATATTCTTTCAACAAGTTAACTTTCATTTTGGACTTCGTCTTAATTTTTCTAAACTGTGGATTTCATTGGCAATATAGAATGCCAGTAATATCCAAAAGAAACGTGTAATCTTTCAAGGAAAACTTTATGGCTGGACTCTCTGAGATGGACACAGGGAAAAGAATATCCCACAAGTATAAACAATTTTGCTGAGTATCTCATAGTTCCAACAAAAGCCATTAGGTCCAAAGTCTAATATTTGAGCCCACATCTCTCAATAACGGAATATTTTCCTTTCTGTTAACTGACTTGTGAAATACTTACAATATCCAAACTTTCACAGTATGTGCTATTTAACATATCCACAAGTACAAATAACAGCTCCTGTATGGCATTCTAAACAAGCTCCAAATCCAGTTGTTATGTGATGCAAACGCCCCATAATGAAAAGCAACAGACTTCCTTAAAGCGGACCTTCAGTCATTTTCTTTTTCACCTATTAAAGCGGAGCTCCACCCTAAAGCGGAACTTCCGCTCATCGGAACCCTCCCTCCGGTGTCACATTTGGCACCTTTCAGGGGGGAGGGGGGTGCAGATTCCTGTCTAATACAGGTATTTGCACCCACTTCCGGTAGACCACTCTGCGAGAACCTGCGGGTAGTGCGTCACTTCCCGTCCTTCCCCCGTTGTGTTCTGGGAAACACACGGCTCCCAGAACTCAGCGGGGACCAGTGAGCACGGCGCATCGCGACTTCCGCATGCGGCGTAGGAAACCGGGCAGTAAAGCTGCAATGCTTCACTTCCTGGTTCCCTCACTGAGGATGGTGGTGGGGCGGTGGGGCAGCAGATTAACGAGCGATTGCTCGTCTTCTGCTGCCGACATCGCTGGACTCCAGGACAGGTACGTTTTTTAATATTAAAAGTCAGCAGCTGCAGTATTTGTAGCTGCTGGCTTTTAATATTTTTTTTATGGCGGAGCTCTGCTTTAAATACTCTGCCCTTGTTGTTTTACCTTTGGATAGTAGAACATTTTTTTTTTCTGCCAGTAAATACATTAAACAGTCCACTTCCTGCTTCTTGTCTGGTTCCTTGGTATTGCTGCAAAAATGGGATTTGATTCCAAAAATACATACTGTAAATACACCTACAATGGTTTGTTGGAAAAGCTGGGTACTATAACCATAGCCAAAGCAAACTCACTCTTAAATCTTACACATATTCTTAAGATGCACTGTATTCATAAAATAAAACTGAATAACACAAATAAAATACCAATAAGCATTAAAAGTATTTTAAACTGTATCAATAAACCCAATAATTAAGCGGTAATAGTTATCAGTGTCCAATCATTTTAGTTACAGTGGCTTGCAAAAGTATTCACCCCCTTTTTTTTATCTGAGTTATATGTGATGGATCAGAACATAATAGTCTAGGTTGAAGTAAGACTAGAAAAATATATACATAAAACAATCTTTTAGAAATAAAAAATGATAATTGTATGTATTCACCCCCTTTGTAATGAAGCCCATAAAAAGCTCTGGTGCAACCAATTACCTTCAGAAGTCACAACATTTGTGAAATGATGTCCACCTGTGTGCAATCTAAGTGTCACATGATCTGTCACTACATATAGTTACACACCTTTTTGAAAGACCCCAGAGGCTGCAACACCTAAGCAAGAGGCACCACTAACCAAAAACTGTCATGAAGACGAAGGTACTCTCCAAAACAAGTAAGGGACGTTGTTGAGAAGTACAAAAGGAAAACATTTTTTTTTATATATTTTTGGGAGATATTTCTTACAGCAAAAAGTAAAAAATATTCATTGTTTTTTAAATTGACGCTTTATTTTTGTTTATAGCGCAAAAACTAAAAACCGCAGAGGTGATAAAATACCACCAAAAGAAAGCTCTATTTATAGGAAAAAAATGACACCAATTTTGTTTGGAAACCACATCGCATGCCCGCGCAATTGTCACTTAAAGCGACGCAGTGCCGAATCGCAAAAAGTGGCCTTGTCTTTGACCAGCAATATGGTCCGGGGCTAACGTGGTTAAAATGTTTAACTGGCAATCATTTTGTTTTAGATCACATACATCCAAGAAATGCAGCCACCCAATTTATCCTGTGCTATCTCTTGCAACTGAAATCAATCCTGAAATATGTTATGTGACATAGAACAATAAGCTATATAGGAACTCACATTATCATCATAAAAATATATTTACTATAGTTAGTTTCTTTCAAGCATACAGTTTTAATGTTGGCAAGTGCATTTACCAAAAATTTGTTTACATTTTTTTTCAATGAGAAAATGACCTTCAATATATTGCAGTGATCCTTAGAGGTTTGTGGGGGTGATTTGCTGAGTAAATCAAGTAACAACAAGAGAGGTATTCACTAGTACATGAACTCGCATGTGCAATAACCCGTAGCAACAAATCAGCAAAGCTTTGATTAATCTGCTACAAGTCAGTCAATGTCAACAATTATTGGACTGATTGCGAAAAAACCCATCCTCCTAAAATATATTAGCTACAATGGAAATTATGCGTTTATGTTTATCTTCCACGAGCCAGAGTATTATTACCATTCTTACTGACATTTAATCAACAGTTTGAAGTATAGACAGATTTCCCCTATTATTGAGCCACCACAAATATAGCAAATAAAAATCACATAGCTTGTTTACCACTTGACCCCCAGATGATTTATCCCCCCCCCCCCCCGCGCCTTTCATGGCCAGGCTGTTTTTTTGCTATACGGAACACAACGTTATTTTAACTAACAATTGCATGGTCATACAACGCTGTACTCAAATAACATTTGTGTAATTTTTTTCCCCACAAATAGAGTTTTCTTTTGATGGTATTTGATCACCACTGTGTTTTCTTTTTTTTTGCACTATAAACAAAAAAAGACAAATAATTTTGAAAAAAACAATACTTTATGTTCTAAAACATATCCAATAAAAAAAAATAGAAAGTCAAATTTCTTCATACATTTAGGCCAATATATATATATATATATATATATATATATGTAAAAAAAATCGAAATCGGCATATATTGTTTGGTTTACGTGAACATTGTATACGTCTACAAACTATGGGATATATTTATGGATTTTGTTTTTATTTGGCCACTAACTGACAGTTTTGACACTTTGAAGAAACCGGTAACACTAATAGAGTTATTAGTGCTAAAAATATGCACTGTCACTGTACTAATGACACTGGCTTGGAAGTAGTTAAACATCTGGGGTGATTAAAGGGTTAATTGTGTTCCTAGCCAGTGTTTTTGTGTACTGTGTTAGGTGCTTTTACTAAGGGAAGAAATGGATTTTGTTCACTGCTTTGCAGGAACACAAAATCCATCCCTCCCCCTGTCAGAACAGAGATCTGCATTGTTTACATAGGCAGGTCTCAGTTCTGTGTGTTTTACTGACAATCGGCGGGTGTCAGCGAAAATGCGGTGCAGTGCTGTGAAAAATCAGAGCAGGTGTGGCTCACCAGTGGCGCCCACATGCTCCCTGCAGGCTGAAGTGCAGAAAAACATAAATATATTGGGGCAGATCCACAAAGAGAGTACGCCGGCGTATCTAGTGATATGCCGGCGTACTTTCAAATTTCCTGCGTCGTATCTTTGTTTTGAATCCTCAAAACAAGATACAACGGCATCTGGGTTAGATCCGACAGGCATACGTCTTCGTACGCCTTCGGATCTTAGATGCAATTCTTCGGCGTCCGCTGGGTGGCGTTCCCGTCGTATTCCGCGTCGAGTATGCAAATTAGCTATTTCCGACGATCCACGAACGTACGAGCGGCCGTCACATTCTTTTACGTCGTTTCCGTTCGGCTTTTTTCGGCATATAGTTAAAGCTGCTAGTTGGTGGCGTACGCAATGTTAAGTATGGCCGTCGTTCCCGCGTCGAATTTGAAAATATTTTATTTTGTTTGCGTAAGTCGTCTGTGAATGGGGCTGGACGTAATTTACGTCCACGTCAAAACAATGACGTCCTTGCGACGTCATTTAGCGCAATGCACGGCGTGAAATTTAGGGACGGCACATGCGCAGTTCGTTCGGCGCGGGGACGAGCTTCATTTAAATGAAACACGCCCCCTACTCGCCGATTTGAATTACGTGCCGTTACGCCACGAGAGATACACTACGCCGCCGTAACTTACGGCGCAAATTCTTTGTGGATTCAAAGATTAAAAAAGTAAGTTACAGCGGCGTAGCGTATCTCACATACGCTGCGCCCATGCAATTGTACGAGGATCTGCCCCATACTATGTTATTCTGCACAAGAGAGCTTCCCTGTAGCAGTAAAACTGCTATGGGGCTGTCTTTAAGTGGTTAATATACAAATAGAAATATGTAAAATGCCATAAATCCATCCCCTATTTTTTAGACGTGATTACTTTTGTGCAAACCAATATACGCTTATTGGGATTTTTTTTTTACCACAAATATGTAGCAGAATTCATATCAGCCTAAACTGATAAATAAATTATTTTTTTCTTTTTTCTTTGGAGATTTTTATAGCATGTTTTATAGCAGGAAAAAAAAATTCAAAATTTTCGCTCTTTTTTTGTTAGTGCAAAAAAATAAAAACCTTTGCACAACCGCGCAATTGTCTGTTAAAGCGACACAGTGCCGTAATGCAAAAAATGGCCTGGCCCGGGAAGTGCCTTTTGGGGCTGACGTGGTTAAAAACATCACGCTCTTGTTGAATATCTAGAAACATTTTTTCTTTTTAACTTTTGAGCAGAGTGTGTAAAAGTGTTGAAACCTCGGGTCAGGTGTTTTTGTTGTCTTTGTCCCTGCTGGGAAAATGTACCCTCTCTGTTTGTCCAGATGACCTTAATTATGGGCTACAAAGGAATAGGAAAGCCCAAATTTTACAAAAATATTTTTTTCTTTTTTAAATCAATCTCTACTGCAATCTAAATAATTAAAATAAAAGTGTTGTTTTTTTAATTACTTTAAGCATTTGTAAAACCTCTTGTGATTCAGTCCATCTTTATTGACTTTTTATACAGTGTGTACCAATATACGGTATATTGAAAGACATGTAGAAAATGATCTGCATATTATGTTTGAAGGTAATGAGCATGAGGAGGCCAGCAGAGTCAAGTGACTAATAAGAGTGGATGATACATCATCAGGAGAGGAAAAAGACTGTATTACATAATCAACTCGGCATGTGCCCAGACATAGGCTGGATTGCATCACTGTGCCTAGCAGGTCACAGATGTGATCAATAATCTGCCATCTGCTATTCCACCAGGAATGGATGTTTATGCCCTACTCTTACACCCTCCATTCCATCAAACAGTCCTCACTCTGCTGTAAAATTTCAAAGGCTGAACATGGCAGAATTTATTCTGAAGTGATCTCACAGGGAGGGTGGCTGGAACCTTCAAAAGAACTGGAACAACATTCTTCTCTTAGACTGTCACTAAAAGAGTACCAGCAACATGTATTTCGTATTTTTTTTTTATTGATATGTATCACTTTTAGTCCCTAAACACTGTAGACCTCAATTCACGAAAGTTAACCAAAGCAACCTAGGAGGGTGCTTGGCAAATGCCAATAATTTAGAGAAGAGAATAACTACAGCCAAGACATATTTTTTCAATTTGGGAAAGTAGTGAAAGTAGTGTCAGGTTTTATCTGTGTAGGAGAGATCTGATCTCACTATTCGTCCTGGGGACAGTTTTCAGGAGTGGATGTGAAGAGGAATCCAACATTTTGCAGCTGTTGCCAGAACAAGAATATCTTTGAGTGCAGACGCCTACTGTGGTGACAACTAAGAGCAGGGATTTCTCCTTATTTTGGGAAGACTTTCACTTACTTCTTGGTTTGTCCCTAGAGGTGGGAAATGCAGAAAAATCTTCCCAATGGGAACACAGACACCAATACAAACATGGCATAGGTCTTAACCCTTCCTTGCTATAGCCAAAGCTATAAAGAAGAGTAACACATTAGCACACGACAGGATTTACCATAATAAGCCAGTTTGGCTAAGCACTTGATTAGTAAAAAGATGCTTAGGGCCAGATTCTCGTAGATCAGCGTAAAAAAAAAAGGCCGTAACGTATCTCGTTTACGTTACGCGGCCACAAGTTTTACGGGCAAGTGCTTGATTCACAAAGCACTTGCCTGTAAAGTTGCGGCGGCGTACCGTAAATTCTCTGGCGCAAGCCCGCCTAATTCAAATGATCCAGGTAGGGGGCGTGGATCATTTAAATTAGGTGCGTTCCCGCGCCGATCGTACTGCGCATGCGCCGTCCCTAAAATTTCCCGACGTGCATTGCGCTAAATGACGTCGCATGGACATCATTGGTTTCGACGTTAACGTAAATGGCGTCCAGCGCCATTCACGGACGACTTACGCAAACTACGTACTTTTTTAAATTTCGACGCGGGAACGACGGCCATACTTAACGTTGGTTGCCCCTCATATAGCAGGGGCAACTTTACGCGTCGCAAAAGCTACGGAAACGTTGTAAATTCTCTGCGTCGACCGCGCGTACATTCGGGAATCTCGCGTAAATACCTAATTTCCATAGACGACGGGGGAAACGTCTGCGACACCTAGCGGCGGGAAAAAAAATGCGTCTAAGATCTGACAGTATAAGAGCCTTACGCCTGTCAGATCTAAGGGATATCTATGCGTAACTGATTCTAAGAATCAGTCGCATAGATACGCCGGGCCAGATTAGGACTTACGACGGCGCAAATGGCGCTGCGCTGTCGTAAGCCTTTTAAGAATCTGGCCCATAATTTTTTTGCACCCAGTAAAACATTAGCTTACTGTATACTGAGTACATCTACAGTACAGCCACAGTTAATGTTTCTAAGGTTCATTTCTGTAATGAATTAGGCTCCAATTACACTCGTGTGACTTTGATTTGCATTGCAACTTTACTGAGCGACTGAATGCGACTTTGATGCAATTTTTAGACAGTCTTTGGATGAGTACGATTTTGACCAATATGGCAATTTTGTTTGTTCCCTCCAAAGTCACTAGACATGTGCAGAATGAATAAAAAATGTTTTGTTATGTTTGGTTTCTTTATATTCTAACAAATTCCACATTTTCAGAAAGATTTGAATTCAAAGGAAGCTAGCTGCCGCATTTTTTAACAACTGATGACTCATCAGTTGTCAGCGGGTTTCCCCACTGACAGCTGAAAGTAAAAAAAAGAATGCCGGCAATAAAAAATTTTTTTTAAAAAACAGCATGCCCCCCTCCCAATGCATACCAGGCTTTTCAGGTCTGGTATGGATTTTAAGGGGAACCCCATGCCAACGGGTAAAAAAACAACAACATGGGGACCCCCAAAATCTATACCAATACAATTTTTGCTTTGAAGCCCATTCTATTGAAAGGGCTGCCTATTGCAGCATGCCACAGCACACTTCCGAGCACGAAAATGCATGCATTCTGGTACAGTGCAGTAAGGTGAGAATTGACCATTGAGCCTGGGTTCACAATTGTCCATTGTGGTGATGTGGCTGTTACCACAGAGTTTGTTGCGTGTGTTAGCGCATTGCAGTGCCATAAACATTGAATGCCACCCCAAGGCAACACAGCTTTAACCACTTCAGCCCGGGAAGAATTTACCCCCTTCCCAACCAGAGCACTTTTTTTGCGATTCAGCACTGCGTCACTTTAACTGACAATTGAGCGATCGTGCGACGTTGCACCCAAACAAATTTGCCATCCTTTTTTCCCACAAATAGAGATTTCTTTTGGTGGTATTTGATCGCTTCTGCGTTTTTTTGTTTTTTTTTGTTTTTTTTTTGCGTTATAAACAAAAAAACTGCGACAATTTAGAAAAAAAGCAATATTTTTTACTATACAAAATATCCCCAAAAAATATATAAAAAAACTAATTTGTTTCTCAGTTTAGGCCAATATGTATTCTTCTACATATTTTTGGTAAAAAATTGCAATAAGAGTATATTGATTGGTTTGGATGGGCTGCCTTAATGCAATGTACGTGAACATCATCAAAGCATGCATTATTGCAACACACTGCAACCTAGCTCACCAATAACGTTTGAACCCAGCCTTATCTACTCCCTTTTTTCTTCTTCGTATTTTTTTTTTTTTTTATCTTTTCCCTAAATTAAAAAAAGTGCCTATTTAAAAACCCAAAGATTAATTTTTTTAAAACGGACTGAGATTATCTTGTATCACTGTTTTTCCTCTCTATTCTCCAGCTCTGTTCTTTAGCTGGGCAAGAATTACAGCCTCACTACTAGCTCCACAGAGTTACATGATTGCCTGACAGCCCATGTGACTAGGGCTTTTCAGGAAGTGAATTGCAATATTCAGATGCAGCCCCTGATGTTTTAGGCTCTGCTAGCACTCCAGGTGACTGGTCGAGCTCAAAACACATTAGGCTGGAAAGCCATTTGCTATGCACCAGAGCTCCAGTGTCTGTTATTCTCAGTAACATTGATGAGCAGCAGTGGCGGCTGGTGGTATATTTTTTTGGGGGGGGCGGCAAACAATCCACCTGGCGCCAGTTAGTCGGTTGGTCAGGAAAATCCTGAAGGTGAGCATGGGAGAAGGTGATAAGTGAGCCAGAGAGCAAGAGGTCTTGGGAGAGCAAAAAGGACGGTTTGGTTCATAGTTTGAAATGTGGTTGATGATGTAGCTCAGGCAAAGTTGTAGAAGGCTTTGAGTATTGTGGTTAACATTTTCGATTTTATTAGTTAGGTGACCAGAAGCCAGTGGATTTGCAGAGAGGTGTAATAGTCACTGAGCGGTGTGTAAGGTGGATGAGTTTTAAATCATAACCTGAATTATCTGGGTCTAATCCTAGATATGACTCAAGTCAAAGTTTTTCTTTCCCAAGTAAAACTTAAAACACTCTGCTCCCAGACCAGTTTCTGTGTGAGATTAGAGCAATTACTTTTTGGAATTAGGCCTGGTAAACATTTGGCACTAAGAATCTCAACCCCTGCGATCTTCTAACAAAGACTGCTAGCCCCATTTTAGACTTCTGTATAGGGTGTCCGTCAAATAGCTCCTGCTGTGCAACCACCAGTGACTTCCTGGGATTTGAGTATTAGTTCTGTTGGTACTTCAAAGACTGCCGTTTAAACAGAGATAATCTTGTTTCTATCCTTACTCACAAGATTGCTTTCCTTGTCACTATCACTTTTGCAAGGAGGGTGTCTGAGCTGGCAACATTGTCTTGTAATAAACTCTTTCTGGTCATATATAAAGATAAGGTGGTATTAAGATCCAGAGCCTTCTTCCTTTGTAGGGTGGTTTCAGCCTTGCACCCCAGTTAGAACATTGTTCCTCCATCTCTCTGTCTTTGGCACAAGAACAGGTCTCGTCGTTTTTTCACGTCGTAGTTTTTCACGTCGTCGTGTTTCACATCGTGAAAAACAACCGTGTGTAGGCTTTAACGACGGTGAAAAAAATGCTCAGAAGCAGGTTATGGGAAGAAAAATGTGCATGATCAGCCCAAAGGGTGTCGCCGATCGAATGGAACTTCCCCTTTATAGTGCCGTCGTACGTGTTGTACGTCACCGCACTTTGCTTGAGCATTTTTTTTTTCACGATCGTGTGTATGCAAGGCAAGCTGGACAAGAATCACGTCAAGAAAAACATTGTTTTATCCATGACATTAAAAAAGGTCATGTGTATGTGGCATAAGAAGCCATTGAAAACTCATTATACCCTTAAAAAAGGGTTTCATTTTTTATTTCTTGTTGACTCCACCGCATACATTTCACACAAAAAAATCTGATGGTTTCACTCATTCTTAGAGTGAACCCAATGGAATTGTTTAAGCACAACATAGATAGACATCAAATTGTACCCATAAATCTGTTTATCTTGTTTCCCTGCATTACTAAAACACATTTTTATCAAATATTACACTTTGACAATGAGTATTCAACAACAATAAACGCAATGTTGATAATTATAATATTAATAATAATGTTCTACAATAAGCCTGCTGTACACTACTCTGAGTAATTCAACTTCTTGAGCTTCCTATTCTCCATAAAAGTCTTCTGGTCATCAAAAAAAATCTTCAAGATCCAATAATTGTGACAGCATAAAATGATACAAGAAATTGTGTCTATGCCAGATTTTGTTTTTCTTAAATCTTATGATATGTTTTGAAATAGTTGTGTGCATGATATCATTAGCTTTTGTGGTCTGGTTTGTTTATACATCATGTAGGTTGATGAAGGAATAACATAATGTTTCCCCTTGACCAGAATAGCTACTTGGCTTTGCTTCTGGAGTTACAATGTCAGATAAGGAAAAGCTATGCATTATGTTTAATATTTTCTTAATGTGATGAGGGTGGTCACATTCATTCTAATTATGATACCGACACCTCATTTACACTCGTTTGGAACCTTGCTTGAAAGTTGACTTCAAGTTCTTCAAGACCTTGCAAGTCTCCAGCCAATGAAAACTATTTTTATTCCAAGCCTTGAGGGAATCATTTTGATGTTAACAAATATAACTTTAGATGGTAACAGTACAGCCAAATACCTCCCAGAAGGTTAACCTTTGATTTTTTGTGAATTTAGGAGCTGACTAAAGAGCTTATGCTAAGATATATTGCCTCAAAATACTTTTTTTCACCAAGTTACAATAAGATCCTGCTTTATCTGTCTTGTTAATAAGTTTCTTCACTGTACAAACTTATTGACCCCACCCAGGTTTTCCATTATAAACTCACGTTGACAATGCGCCCATGTTTCAACATTTTAATAAAACAAACTAGAAAGCCCATCAGTAACAGAGTAGTGATGTTTTCCCGCTCGTCCAATCCAGCCAAAACTAACAAAGAAGAAAATGTAATTTTGGATTCTATCCAAAAAGACAGAAACTGAATGATATTTTTTTTTTATTCTTTGACTAGTACATTGTACACAGCCTTGAGATGTCCAAGTCATATAGTCTTAGATTTGTATATTGGCATCCAAGGATTTTGTTTGCAACAAGCAAAATCAATACAGCTTAATTTGCACCCCGAAGTTTGCTAAATAATTCAGATGACAAGTATGCGTGTATATATATATATATATATATATATATATATATATATATTAGGGCAGTGGAAATTAACTATTAATTCCTTGATTAATCGCAAATTTTTTTGATCGATCAAAATTCACCTCTCTGCCGGCTTCCGGGTCTTCAGGGAGTTCGGTCGGAGATCCGGTGACATCACGGACACCGGTGGGGTATGCCATGTCCATCCTTTGCTGTGCCTTCATATCTGCATGCTGGCGGGACCTTACTATCTGCCACACGCAAGGGCTGTTACACTTCCCTCTATCACTTCCCTCTATCAATGTCAGAGAAACACATTGTGAAGAGTCATGTTCTACTTCCATTTGAACGCTAGATGGCAGCAAAGTTGACAGTGAAACACTCACGCACCACATGACTTCCTGGCTGTCTATAAAAGCTCAGGAAGTGCTCAGAGGAATTGCTGGTTTGTCTACAGCTTCCTGTTTCCTGTGACTTGGCCCTGTGTTTGATTACCTGCTGTGACCCAGATTGCCTCTGACTCTGCTGATCTTCTCCTGGACCTGACCTTGGCTTGTATTACAGACTCCACTTGTCTCCTGTGTTTGACCCTCAGCCTGTGACCTGGACTTTGCGTCTTATCTCCTTGCCTTGACCTTTTTGCCTGTGACCTGGACTGTTCCCTACACAGTACCTCTGGCTGTGTTTGGACTACCTTACCTGCCTGTGCTTGACCCTCAGCCTGGTTTTGGACTCTCTGATTTAGTTCCTCCAGCAAGCCATGCACCTGCCAGTTTGACACCGCTGCGTGACCATTTGAAAGACCCTGATACAAGTCTACTTGAACCTGCTGGATAGCCTGTGCCTCTTTGTGCCATTCCTCCTCTGTCTCACCTCCAGGGGTCGAAGTGCGCTTAGTCGCAAGGGTGAACTGCTCTCGGCATCTCGGCCTCGGTAAGTACTAGTCTGCCCGTGATAATCAACCTGGGATTCTACAGCCGTCCACTGGGAGATGTGATAGTTCCCTTCACGAGAAATCTACATGCCGACGGACTAATGTTAACCCCTCCTCATCTGGATTCAGAAGTGGTATCATTGTACACATTTTTATATCAGTATCATACTTAGCTACATGTTTTTATGACTGCTTTTGCTACCGTTTGGTATTACTCACACCATTTTTACAGTTTATGTAGCTACATCGATTTTATCTCCAGTGCAATATTTATTTTGTTACCTACTTGAAGACTATAAAAGTTTTAATGCTATTCCCATTGAGCGCTGCCTTTGTGTGTTTTTTGTATCCTGCTATAAATTTTTCCAGTAGTTGGTAGCTGGGAATCAGCCTGCAAGGAGATCAGGTAAAAGTAGTTGGATCTGTATGTGCGTTATAATTAATTAAAATTAGTCAATTAATCGATTAAAAAAAAATGATTAATCGAGCACGAAAATTGTAATCAGTAACAGCCCTAATATATACCGTATATATATTTGCAGCATATTGGTTAACTGTCACACTGCAAAATAGAACGTATCTGCAACTCTCAGGTACAAGTGTCAGACTCTATATAGCACTGAGTATGAATGAGCAAGATGACGTGAAGCAGGAATTGTCAGCATGAGTTTCACTAAAACTGCCAATATACTGTCTTGGTTAAAAAGCAAAAATAAGCACTTTGGGCCAGATTCACAAAAGGGATATGACGGTGTATCTGCTGATACACCGTCGTATCCCTGTTTCTATCTATGCGACTGATTCATAGAATCAGTTATGCATAGATAGGCTGAAGATCCGACAGGTGTAATGGACTTACACTGTCGGATCTTAGGATGCAGTACCGCGGCCGCCGCTGGGGGGATTTTGCGTCGTAAACCAGCGTTGGGTATGCAAATTAGCAGTTACGGCGATCCACGAAACTTTTTCCCGTCGTTAGGTCCCTGCAAGTGTTAGTTTGCCGTCGCAAAGATAGGGCACCTTTTACAAAGTGTAAAATTAGTACACCATGTAAAAGTATACCCGTCTTTCCTGCGTCGCTTTTGAATTTTTTAGAATTTTTTTTTTTAAACTTGGCAATTAATCAATGCAAGTTTTAGCTGAATTCCAGGTACAACGATTTGCATATATGTGTAAATGTATCTATTTATTTCTACAGTGTACCTTTGCAGAATCATCACAGGATGTGGTTTGTGAATGGACAAGCATACAGAGCGCAGAGACATAAGACCAGAGCTAGTGTCCATCATAGCTGCAGTGCTGGTGTCAGACAGGGGGTATAAATACAAATGAAACAGCCATAGCTATAAGCAAAATCTTATGCCATCAGAAGAGGAAAAACGAATAAGGTACAAATGGATAATGTCAACACACACGCTATCACGTACCTGGTAACGACTGGAATGTTGTGGAGCTCTCTCTGGCACCTCCTGCCCAACACTCCTGAAGGTGGAGACAGAGAGTGTGAGGGCACAAAGTGGCACGAGTGCTGGAGTAGCTGGCTGGTGAAGTCCACTCTTAATTGTATGAAGCTGGGGGTCGCTGTCCTAGGAACAGGATACTGAAGCAGCTTGGCACCAGAGCAGGAGATGGTAGCAGAGTCGGTATACAGGCAGTGACCAGCGACAGCTAAGAAACAAGAGCCGAGTCAACATACAAAGCAAGTCCAGGAAGCACGCCGGGGTCCGTAACAGCTGGGCAGTGCAGTACAGAATCAGCAGGCAAAGACAAGTTCAGTAAACAGGCTGAGGTCAGAGAGATCAGGTAAATAAGGTTAATGCAGGAGCAAACGCAGAGTCCAGGAGAAAGCCGTGTCATACACAGCCAGGTCATACACAGGTAAACAGGTTGAATGGATCAGGTTACAGGAATACAGATACTGTATAAGCTGAAGACCATTCAGCAACTGCTCATGGTGACAGACCAGTTTAAATAGACAACTGGGCACCAAGTATGCACGCTAATTCGTATGCACACGTGCAAATGTACATGTGCAAGTGCGTGCACAAATGCAAGCACGATTAACAGGAATGGTACATCTTTGCCTGAAGTATTAGAATGTAAACAATGCACAGGTGCATGAATATGAGCATAAGCCCGCACTGGATTTCTGCTGCTGGGAATCTGGTTTACCTTACACACACATGAATACAAATCTTTGTGTCCAGAGTTAAAATTTGTTAATTAAACACCATTGTTGTTTTTTTAAATAAATAAAAATTGTTGATATCGCCTATATTTTTACAACAAAATGTAATTTTAATTACTATAAATCTAAAGGGGGTGTTAGTATACACTTTTATGCAAGTTACACATGACCTGCTGCTCTGTATATAAGGGGAGAACCGAACATTTCTAAAGCTCCCCTTTGCTTGGGTAAGGGAATAGAAAATGGGAAGGGGTCTAGGTAAATTGAGAGTTATTCTACATTTTACCAAGCTTATTTTATGTACATGCTTATACAGGGAGACTGTTTCAGCTTTATCAGCCCTGTGGAGCATGACTGCCCATCGGTTCTGGGCTTTGTGACTACTATGAAGTCTATACAATACAGTCATTTAAAACCAAACTCCAACCAAAATGTTTTATTTTGTTTTTGGTTATAACAATAACAAAGAAGGGTTAGATACCGGTTTTAATTGACATCTGTGGCTCTATTGGGATATACAGTATATACTCAAGTATAAGCTGACCCGAATATAAGCCGAGGCACCTAATTTTACCACAACAAACTGGGAAAACGTATTGACTCAAGTAAAAGCCTAGGGTAGGAATGCAGCAGCTACTATAAGTGGAAAAGAGGGTCAACAATGCCTATTTGCAGCTTCACTGTGCCCATTTGCACACCTCACTGTGCCCATTGCAGTCTCACTGTGCCCATTGCAGCCTCACTGTGCCCATTGCAACCTCACTGTGCCCATGTAATTGCTTCATGAAATTGCTTCAATATTTTCACACCTTCATTTTTGGCAACCAGTCCAGCCTCTGTTTATAAACATTTTAATCAATTTTGCTGCTTCATTATCTCTTATTTTTATCTAATTTGTATCTCATTTTTCTCATGAAGGTGATGGCACATACTAAATACTCACTCTGCAGAGTTTTTTTTCTATCTAATGCCCATTTTAAAGCATATTACATGTTGTATGTGTATTAGTGTTCTCCACGTGTCAAGGTAACATCATTTATACAGTATTTTTAACTGTCAGTCCACTGAAACGCAACATCAACTCCTTGAATTTCTTTCTACTACTACTACACTATAATGCCCAAATTTAAAAAAAAATGGCGTGGAGTTCCCCCCAAAATCCACACCAGACCCTTATCTGAGCACGTTAACCTGGCCGGCCACAGAAAAGAGGGGGGGACAGAGTTCGGCCCCCCCTCTTTTCTGCAGCCGGCCAGGTTAACGTGCTCGGATAAGGGTCTGGTGTGGATTTTGGGGGGAACTCCACGCCATTTTTTTTTAAATTTGGGGTGGAGTTCTCCTTAAAATCAACACCAGACCTGAAGGGTCTGGAATGGATATTTGGGGGGAACCCCGCATCATTTTTTTTTAAATTGACGGCAGGGTTCCCCTTAAGACCTGAAGGGCCTGGTAATAGAATTTGGGGGAACCCCCACACTATTTTTTTTATTTTTTATGAATGAATCCTCTCTGAATTGCCGAAGCCGACAATTCATTATAGTCGCAAAGCCGACAATTCATTATAGCCGCAAAGCCGGTTTTAAATGACTTTTTTTCGGGTCCAAAAAAAAACAAAATTCGTTACGAACCCGAACTTTACAGTTCGGGTTCGCTCAACCCTAATCGTGTGTACAAGGCCTAATAGTTGTTATGTGGACCGATTCTCCCACCTGAGATATGGGTCTCTGCAGCTTCTCCAGAGTTACTTGGCTGCTTCTCTGATTAATGCTCTCATTGACCGGCCTGTCAGTATTGCTGGATGGCCATGTCTTGATAGGTTTGCAGTTGTGCCATACAGCTGTATTAATACTAAGATTAAATTACACACAGGTGTACTCTATTTACAAATTAGGCGACTTCTGAAGGCCATTGGTTCCTCTAGATTTTAGTTAGGGGTATCAGAGTTAAGGGGGCTGAATACAAATGCACGCCACACTTTTCACATATTTATTTGTAAAAAAATTGAAAACCATTTAACATTGTCCTTCCACAATTATGTGCCAATTTGTGTTTGTCTATCACATAAAATCCCAATAATATACATTTACCTTTTTGGTTGTAACATGACAAATTGTTGAAAATTTTAAGGGGTGTAAATACTTTTTTCAAGGCACTGTATTCTGCGTTTGCACAAGCACAGTAGATAAGGAATTTTCACCAGTATTATTAAAACTATATATTTAATTTTATTTATTTAAGGTATATAGCCTTATAGAATGTGATTTTCTTTATTACGGTAAATATAAAAAAAATAATAATAAAAGAATGGCTGGAATTAGATATTAAAGAGCAACCTTGTTTTTTTCTTTTGGAATAAATAGGCCTACTCAAAGTGTTTAGGCTTGTAGTACCAACACACGTAGCCCTAATTTCTTATGTTTTTATTTCTGGCTGGATTCATCTTGCAGTGTTTCATATTGAGATCTCTAGGTCAGCCTAGGTCAGCCTTCCAAAGCTTCACAAGTACATTTATAATACATTTTTGCACAAAGGTTTTAATTTTATACTTAGTAAATTTAAACATAGTTTTTCCACTGAAACCAAGTGACAAACACCATTTTAATTTCATACCAAGTACTCTCCTAGCCATCTGTTTGCTTTGATGTTCTTTATACGTATTAATTATATGAATGTAGGTTTATGAGTTTCAACTATAGTCAGTGTGCTATAAAGCATGATACTGACATTTAGGTGGTGACAGTGAAGAAGACAAGAAGAAAATGGTCTCCAGTGCTGAGGTTTATCAGAAAAAAAGCTCTTTGTTACATTTTGACACCACTTGCTTTTGAAAGGTTTTATGTGGATTGGACTTTAATGTACGTATTGTATTACGCATTAGAAGCATATTTGGTATATTGTTCATCTCTGCAATGCAAACAGGTATTTCTGCATTATCATCATAAAAGGAAAAAAGCCAGAAGCTATTGCATTTCGCTCAAAAGAGCCTTTGTGTCTGTCTACAACTAAATGCATCCTAAAACATAGCAGACGTGTCTATACCAAATGCTGATTTTGTGGTTTGTTTGAGTAACTCATCAGACAGCATGTTGAGATTTTTTAGGCTCATGGAGTTGGAGAAATCATGTTGTTTTTCCAATTGTTTATTCAATTTGACTGCTAAAGGGCAGAGTGCTCACTGTTAGCTGTGGTTACTGTCATAGCAGTGTAGGCAACTGCCATTATAAAAAAAAAGAGGGTATGGAAATTCTACCGCCAATATAGATTGGACTGCTGTTGCTTTCCCCTTTTAATCTATGTGAAACAAGATGTCCAAATGTATCACCAAAAGCTCTTGTTTCAATGTGCAATTCAACTTTTACATATTAGTATCTCTTTTAGCATTGTAATTATTCATACAGGAATGGTGTGGTGTAAATTACTGCGCTGCTAGAAATATGTGTGTATCAAGCTGCTGAACACGGCAACCGAAAAGTGGGAAGCAAACAAACAAAATATGGACAAAAAAGTGCAGCGCTCTGATACAACCAATTATAACACTAAAGTCATAATATACATAATCGCTGTATGAATATAATTGAACATGGAAGGGGAAACCACCACATAAATGAATAAAAAATAAATAAATACATGAAACCTATAAAAAGTAAAAAAAGAGAGTCCAAATGGGTGCTGAGTGATAGGAGAGTATCCCAAAGTCCAAAAAAACTCAAACTCAATGAATATAAATACAACGGTGGCTCCAAATGGTGAATAGGTGTAAGTGGAATTGAAGTTCCAAGTGTGAAGAGAGATCCCACCACCGATAAAAATGAAGGCTTACCAGAATAAGTGGACTCTGTGAAAAGTATATTTCCAGAGTCAAACAGACTTGATAAAAAACCTTGGTGTAGAATTTCGTCAAAGTGGAGATTGGTTATGGCAAATGGCGGTGAAGCTAGATTTCTGTAACCTGGAACAGGCTGAAGGCTCGCTCACTCAGGTGATACAGGCAATGCACATCCGTATTTAGAAATCCCACATGGATGTAAAGAAAACGTGTGTTGACACAAAATGCATCAGGGATGACCTCATTGTAGCCATCGTTTTTATTGAATATGCGCTGTATTCTCATCCAATATGTAAGTGCAATTTTCTATTAAATTTTAATTTATTTTTATGGTGTTACACTATGGCGTCCCCTCTTCTCTTCTTTACATCCATGTGGGATTTCTAAATACGGATGTCCATTGCCTGTATCACCTGAGTGAGCGAGCCTTCAGCCTGTTCCAGGTTACAGAAATCTAGCTTCACCGCCATTCGCCATAACCAATCTCCACTTTGACGAAATTCTACACCAAGGTTTTTTATCAAGTCTGTTTGACTCTGGAAATATACTTTTCACAGAGTCCACTTATTCTGGTAAGCCTGCATTTTTATCGGTGGTGGGATCTCTCTTCACACTTGGAACTTCAATTCCACTTACACCTATTCACCATTTGGAGTCACCGTTGTATTTATATTCATTGAGTTTGAGTTTTTTTGGACTTTGGGATACTCTCCTATCACTCAGCACCCATTTGGACTCCCTTTTTTATTTTTTATAGGTTTCATGTATTTATTTATTTTTTATTAATTTATGTGGTGGTTTCCCCTTTCATGTACAATTATATTCATACAGCGATTATGTATATTATGACTTTAGTGTTATAATTGGTTGTATCAGAGCGCTGCACTTTTTTGTCCATAATTATTCATACAGTAATGGTATGATTTTTAGTTGAATTTCCCTTGCAAATGCCTTAATATTTGTGTTCTCCATTAGGCATTTCCCACTCTTCTCCCCAGTGCTCTGTGCTATTACACAGGGTGGGCCATTTATATGGATACACCTTAATAAAATGGGAATGATTGGTGATATTAACTTCCTGTTTGTGGCACATTAGTATATGTGAGGGGGGAAACTTTTCAAGATGAGTGGTGACCATGGCGGCCATTTTGAAGTTGGCCATTTTGAATCCAATTTTTGTTTTTTTAATAGGAAGAGAGTCATGTGACACATCAAACCTATTGGGATTTTCACAAGAAAAACAATGAAGTGCTTGGTTTTAACGTAACTTTATTCTTATTCTTAGAGTTATTTACAAGTTTCTCTTTGGTTACAGCCATTGACATGTCGCCGAAGTTAACACGTGCGGAGCGGATAGAAATTGTGTTGATGTCTGTTGAACGCAGTAACTGGGTCATTGCAGCAGAGTTCAATGCAAGACAGCCTACGAGACCACCATCTCCCATGCTACAGTTAGCAAACTGCTTGCTAAGTTTTGTGAAACCTGGTTCAGTGTTGGATTTGCCAAAATGTGGACGCATGAAATCTGTCACTAATGAAGAAACATCAGTGGCTGTCCTAGCTTCATTCAGCAAGAGCCCACAGCGTAGCACTTGCCACATGTCACTGGAGAGCACATTGAACACATGTTATAAGTGGTCAGAAACTTGTAAATAACCAATGAAAGAATAAAGTTACATTAAAACCAAGCACACCATTGTTTTTCTTGTGAAATTCCCAATAAGTTTGATGTGTCACATGACCCTCTTCCTATTGAAAAAACAAAAGTTGGATTAAAAATGTCCGACTTCAAAATGGCCGCCATAATCACCACCCATCTTGAAAAGTTTCCCCCCTTATATATACTAATGTGCCACAAACAGGAAGTTAATATCACCAACCATTCCCATTTTATTAAGGTGTATTCCACCCTGTAGATAAGTAATGAGCATATCCTTCATTACAAATGTCCTTACACAAACTGGTATTGCACAGGAAGAGATGGGATGCATCTAGCCAGGTCTATTAGATCAGTGAGTGCACTGAGTCAAACTGGACTGCACAGTCATGCCTAATAACACTTGCTACAACAGGAAAGTGGAAGATGTTAGTACAACTCATGTAATGCTGGGAGCGAGTGTCCTATAGTTTTACATCCTAGCAACAAGACAGAATGTGTGTAAGCAAGTGTTAGTTTTCTGTTTGAGGGAGGCCACTCCCTTGGGTGATGCTAGTGGGTGGAATACTATGCCCTTTATAATTTGGTGTGAGTAGGGCCCTGGGATGTGTGGATGGGAGCTGACTACCCCTGAGCTACAGCATGTAGGTTTGTAGCCTGGAGAAGCATTCTGGGCTTAGGCCCAGAGAGTTGCAAGACCTGGATCACCTGCTGGTGGCACTTAGTTTCCCTGGGCGGAGGGTTGTAATTCCAGTGTCCACCAGCAGGTGTCTACCAGCAAATTCCAGTAATTAGTTTCCACCTGATGCTGGCTGCTTGGAGGGTATTTAGGTCCTCCCCTAGTAGTGCCTCTCGCACCAGTGTTTTGCTGCTGCCATATCCTGTTGTCATTTATCCTGATCTTTCTCTTGCCCTGTTCCCAGTACCTGCTCTTCCTTGTTCCTGGTCCCAGTCTTGTTCCCCCTTCCCATCTGCTCCCTGCACCTCCAGTTTTCCATGCCCTGCTGTGTTCCCCATTTTGTATACTGTATTGTATATACAGTAGTTAGTTGTTAATTAGGCTTATGTTTATTAGTTATTAGTCAACTATTTTTTACTTAGATTTTTAATTCACTTTCATTTTCATGTTTTCTGTGTGCTGGTGTTTGGAAAGATTTTGTTTCAGTGTAAATACGTCTCACTTAATTCATGCACTAGTCCCAGTTTCCTGAGTGTAGTTACACAGATTTGGTCAACTCGACTGCTGATTTCTAACAGAGAGACTCTATATCATGACGACTGGGGGACTCATAAAACAGAATTTGGTAAGAAAAAAAATGGGGATATTTATTATAGCAAAAAGTACAACATATTATGTTTTTTTCAAAATGTATGCTCTTATTTTGTTTATAGCGCAAAAAAAATCGCAGAGATGATCAAATACCACCAAAAGAAAGCTCTATTTGTGGGAAAAATGGACATCAATTTTGTTTGGGTAAAACATTGCACGACCACGCAATTGTCAGTTAAAGTGACGCAGTGCCTAATCGCAAGAAATAGCTCGGTCATTAGGGCAGCCAATTCTTGCCGGGGCTGAAGTGGTTAAGTATCTTTATTCTAATCAAGTGACTATCATTTTTAAATCTTATTGGACTCAACTGAAAATAACTATTACTTTTTTTTGGTAATATGTATCCTTATATCGGTTGTTACCTTTATGAAATGAGCCTGCTGTGTTGTACAAGGTTGCATGGACAATTTTTTTGCACAGTACTATAATTAGTCAGTCTTCTGACTCCTCTCAACATTACATGCACCCCTTTTGCCTATAATTATTTTTCTGAATTTACCTGCAAATGTTGAGAGGTGGACAAACTAGAAGAATGACACTATCATGATATACAAAGGTTGAGGCTACCCTGCTGTCCAAGACATTTGCCCATAAGTACGTTATGATAAATAGAACCATTTTTATTAATGTAACTGGAAAAACCCCAAAATACATCTGTTATAAAAAATAGGAGCTGTAAATAAGAGTGAGCCTGTTCAATCAGAGTAATGTCAAATAGCTGATCCATGCAAAATACCCAATAAACATATTCTTCCAACAATGGCAAAAACACACATGCAAGAAAACAGCGTCTAATTATTTTCTGAAAGACCTCAATACTATAAAGGGTCATTGCACTTTTTTGCAATCTGAAAAATGTTCAGGTCTTTTCCTTTGCTGCCAGATAGGTTGTCTGTTTCCATTCCATCAATGCTACAGTGTCTCAGACATACTTTCCCACAATTTAATTAGACTTCTACTATCAAAAAAAGATATGATGTCTGTGTTTGGGTGCATTGGATTACATTCTGTGGACTATGATGTCATTACCTGAGTGCCATGTCTTGTCTGTTCTCCAAGTTTTGCCTACTTAGTTATTACTGCCTTTAAAATGCCTGTGTTTGTGTATATGTGTGTGAGTGTGTGGTGTAGTGCTGGTGGTGGGGGTTCTGGTGTAAAAAAGATGTCACTAATATTTTACTATAAACATGTATACTTACATAATATCTGGTTGAACATGCCCACATCCCATTTACTTCTGCAGTCCTAATCAGCAGTACCAGTCATTTTCATATTTGTTTTTAATAAATGTTTTTGTATTTTATGGTGTTTTGTCTCAGGCCGCCTACACACGATCAGTCCAAACCGATGAAAACGGACTGAAGTTCAGTTTCATCGGTCCAAACCGACCGTGTGTACGCCCCATTGGTCTGTTGTCCAAAAAAAGAGAACTTGCTTTAAAATCGAACCGATGGACTCCTGACCAATAGGTCAAAACTGATGGTTAGTACGCAAAAGCATCAGTTCAAAACCTGCGCATGCTCAGAATCAAGTCGACACATGCTTGTAAGCATTGAACTTCGTCTTTTTCAGCACGTTGTGTGTTTTACGTCACCGCGTTCTGACCCGATCGGTTTTGAAAACGATTGTGTGTACGCACATCAGACCATCAGTCTGCTTCCGATGAAAACGGTTCGTCGGACCATTCTCATCGGATGGACTGATCGTGTGTACGCGGCCTCATGTGTATGGATATATGCATGTGTGTGTACATATGCTTGTGTTTACATATATGTGCATATCATCACCACCACAAGGTGTTTGAAAATTTAGTGGCATACACATGGATCACCCAGCATGTATTGCAGTTGATTCTTCTTTTTCTATTAATTGCCTGCAGTCAATTAAGACAATGAATGGGTGGAGCTTATGATCTTTAGAGCTACTATTTTTTTCAAAGTTTTATGTCTGTAATGTGGTTATGACTTATGCCTTGTACACACGATCGGAATTTCCAATGAAAAAAGTGTGTGGGCCCCATCACACTTTTTTCCGTCTGAGTTTAGAAATAGAACATGTTTTATTTTTTTTACGATGGAAATTCCGATCGTCTGTGTGGAACTCCGACCGAGAAAAAAAACATGTATGCTCAGAATCAAGTCGACGCATGCTCGGAAGCATTAAACTTCATTTTTCACGGCTCGTCGTAGTGTTTTACGTCACCGCGTTTTGGACGGTTGGAATTTGGTCTGACAGCTTGAACGGAATTCCGACGAAAAATTCCATCGGATTTTAGTGCATCGGAAATTCCGATCGTGTGTACAGGGCATAAGGCTTTATAGGGTGAAACGCGTCAACTGTTTTCATCTGTGTTTGTTTACTGTGGCCTTCCAATAAAAACATCAATTTTTTAAAGTGCAGATCTTTTTTCCTACATTACTTTACTGACTTTTCAGTTTATACTTCAGCAGTACCCATTCAGTAGGATACAAACCAATTCTCCACAACTTGTAGCACATTTGCAAAATTGAAATTTAGATACACAAAATAGAATTTCAATCCAAGTGTACTGTGGTTTGATGTGCACAATGTTTCAGGCCACAATACTCACAATCATGCATATGAGATGATTTACTAAAACTGGAGAGTGCAAAATCTGGTGTGGCTCTGCATAGAAGCTTCCAAGCTTCCAATTAATTTTTTTTTTTGCCAAAGCTTAACTGAACAAGCTAATGTTGGAAGCTGATTGGCACAACTGCACCTGATTTTGCTCTCTCTTAGTACATCAACCCCATAGTGTAACTGACAAGGTCACGCGTCTAGATTAAAATGCTCAACGGGCATGAATCCAAATATATATGTTGAAATCGGCCTGATACAGTCTGTAGCAACAGTAGCTGAGCTGAAAAGTTGAGTTTAGAACTTCAGATCGTATTAGCATTGATAGAGCTGATCAGTCCAGAAATAAGGACACCAGAAAAAAACACATCCTGTCCTATTCTATTTAACAGCTTGCCGATTGCCTCATGCACTTATACGTTAGCAGAATGGCACGGGCAGGCAAAGCAACGTATTTATACGTTGCTTTGAATCTCCCGCCTAGCGGTCTTCATGCCCGTGGGATCCGGGGACTCGTAGTCCGGCAGTGTCCCGTGATCGTGTCACGGAGCTGCAGAACAGGGGTATGCCTGTGTAAACAAGGCATCTCCCTGTTCTGCCTAGTGACAGGGCACTGATTGTCTTCCCCCTCTCATTGGGAGCAGCGACCAGTGTTGTGTCACAGTTAGCCCCACCCCCGTAACAGTTAGAACACAGCCCTAGGACAAACTTAACCCCTTCCCCACCCCCTACTGGTTCCCTGTCAGTCACATTTAAACAGTAATCAGTGCATTTGTATAGCACTGATCGCTGTATAAATGTGAATGGTACCAAAATAGCATCAAAAGTGTTCGATGTGTCCGCCATAATGTCGCAGTCATGATAAAAATCACAGATCGCTGCCATAACTAGTAATACAAATGTAATAATAAAAATGCCATAAACTACCCCCTATTTTGTAGACGCTATAACTTTTGTTCAAACCAATCAATATACACTTTTTGCGATTTTTATTATCAAACGTATGTAGAAGAATATATTTCGGCCTAAACTGAGGAAATTTTTTATTTTTTATATATTTTTTTGCAGATATTTATTATAGAAAAAAGTCAGTGGTAACCCATCCCCCACAGTTATAATCACTCCCTAGGACACAGTTAACCCCTTGATGCCCCCCCTAGTGTTAACCTCTTCCCTGCCAGTGTCATTTACACAGTAATCAGTGCATTTTTATAGCACTGATCGCTGTATAAATGACAATGGTCCCAAAATAGTGTCAAAAGTGTCCGATGTGTCTTCCATAATGTTGCGTTACGATAAAAATCGCAGATTGCCGCCATTACTAATAAAATAAATGCCATAAATCTATCCCCTATTTTGTAGACGCTATAACTTTTGCGGAAACCAATAAATATACTCTTATTGCAATTTTTTTTACCAAAAATATGTAGAAGAATGCATATTGGCCTAAACTGAGAAAAAAAAATGTTTTATATATTTTTTTGGGGATGTTTAGTATAGTAAAAAATATTGCTTTTTTTTCAAAATTGTCGTTCTATTTTTGTTTATAGCGCAAAAAATAAAAACCGCAGAGGTGATCAAATACCACCAAAAGGGGGGCGGAGCTAGCGGCCGATATGTGAGCAGCTCTGAACCGGAGTTCCGTGCAGGACAGAAAATCCTTCAGCCATCCTGGGCTTCAGAGGCGCAGATTCTCAGCAGCAATGGCACCCCCTGGTCCCCGAGACCGTGCCGATCACGAAGGCATGGTTAAATACGACCGGGCACCCATGGATACGCCCACAGAACGTTTTTCCAAGTTTGCCTGGGGATCTCAAGATGGCAGCGGCCATGCGGTGGACGATCAGAGCCCTAGCTCTGCACAGCACAATGGCACTGACTAGCCCCCTTTTCCCAGTAGCAAGGTAAGTCAGTTCTCCACCAAAACTAAGGGAATGAGGAAGGGATTGCCCCTGGCCGGATCGCCGCCACAGGCGGTGGGGGAAGAGTAGCCTGGCATGGGTGAGGGGGAGCCCTCCCTGAAGCAGATTATGGAGGCCATCTGCACTTGCCAAGCCACACTGACTGAGCATATTGATGGCATAAGGGCTGAAATGTCATTCCTCAAACATGATGTGCAGACTATCAGAGAGAGGGCTGTTGAAGCTGAACAGAGGATTAGTGATTTAGAAGATGTGGTGCGTCCCTTGGAAAATAAATTGCAAAATGTACACTGTGAGGTGATAATTCATACTAATAAGCTCGGGGACATGGAGGACCGCCAAAAGAGGAACAACATCCGTTTGGTAGGCTTCCCTGAGAAAGCAGAAGGCAAGCAGTCTGAAGATTTTCTTGAGCTGTGGCTTAAAGATAACATGGCGGGCACTACGTTCTCACGCTTATTTGCCAAAGAAAGGGCTCACATGGTGCCATCGAAACCCCCCCTCCTGGTTCCCACCCGCGCCCGATGATAGCACGTATTCTGCACTCCAGAGATCGTGAAAATATCCTCCGTGCAGTCCGCACTATAGGAGACCTGCAATTTAATGGGAATCGTATTTCTATTTATCCTGACTTCTCTGCAGCTACGCAGAAGCAGAGAGATAGTTTTCTGCATGTCAAGCAGAGGCTCCAGGACTTACACATGGCTTACAGTATGATGTACCCAGCAAAGCTCAGAGTGGTCGATGAGGGCAATGTTTTTTTCTTCAATTCTCCTACAGATGCTTTGCGCTGGTTGGACACTAGGGGGCGCCCTAGTCCGGGAAATGGTCACTGAATGAGTGTCGCACACCTTGGACTCAGTCTGTGTCTCATGTCTCGCAGACTTGCTGCTGTTTTGTATGTCCTGCGGCTGACAAATACGTTTCACTGATCTGATGTTCCAGTTCCATTGAGACATGTCCTGCACGGATCCACCTGCAGATTGAATGAACTACCTTCTTTGAACGTTCCTGTCTGGTTCACAGGTGAACTTCTCCCCCCACGCCCCCTTCTTCCACCCCCACCCACCAATTTTTTATTCCCCCCCCTTTTTGTTCCCCCCCCCCTTTTTTTTTGTTTGTTTCTCATTTTTATTTTTTCTCTGCGATAGGACTGAGACTCTTAGCATATTTATATATGTGTATTTGCACTGAAGACCTGCAGTCCATACTCTCCAGTGGGAGCCTGCAGGCAGGGGGCGGAGGCCCTATAACCCCCTGAGGTCATTTATTGTTATGGTTATGGGATGCGGGCACTCAGCATGTTGCGGCTGTGTGCAGGGTGGGAGGGGAAGGGTTGTTAAGTTTTGTTGGTTAGTGTCGTGTGCTGCTGTCTTTCTCTGTTTTGATCCCCACAGGTTGCAGGGGCTGACCATGAACTGGTTTTTCGACGCTCTCCGAGGTATAGAGTTCTGGTACGCTTGCTCAGTCGATGGCGGGTAAGATAAATATACTGGGCTAGATTCAGGTAGGGGCGCGCATATTTACGGTGGCACAGCGTATCGTATTTACGCTACGCCGCCACAACTTACAGGAGCAAGTGCAGTATTCACAAAGCACTTGCTCCGTAAGTTGAGGCGGCGTAGCGTAAATGGGGCCGGCGTAAGCACACGTAATTCAAATGTGGAAGGGGGGGCGTGTTTTATGTTAATGTGTGATGACCTGACGTGATTGACGTTTTTTACGAGCGGCGCATGCGCCGTCCGTGTACATATCCCAGTGTGCATTGCTCCCAAGTACGCCGCAACGATGTATTGGTTTCGACGTGAACGTAAATTACGTCCAGCCCTATTCGCGAACGACATGCAAACAATGTAAAAAAAATTAAAAATCGAAGCGGGAACGACGTCCATACTTAACATTGCATGCGCCTCATAGAAGCAGGAGCAACGTTACGCCGAAAAAGCCTTACGCAAACGACGTAAAAAACTACCGCCGGGCGCACGTACGTTTGTGAATCAGTGTATCTAGGTAATTTGCATACTCTACACCAAAAAATGACGGAAGAGCCACCTAGCAGCCAGCGTGAGAATGCACCCTAAGATACGACGGCGTAAGAGACTTACGCCAGTCGGATCTTAGGCTAATGTCGGCGTATCTTGCTTTCTGAATACAGAAAGAAGATACGCTGGCGCAGCTTTGAAATTACGAGGTGTATCTATGGATACCCCGGCGTAAATCATTGCTGAATCTAGCCCACTGTCCTGAAATGTCCGGGGTATGAATTCGAAGATAAAACGTTCTCTTGTCTTCGACTTTTACAGAGGTACAGACCCCATATTATTATGTTACAGGAGACACATCTCCAGGGCATTGGCATTGAAGAAAGCTAATATTATGAGGGTCATACATGCTAAATACTCTACTTATTCTAGGGGGTTGCCATTTTAGTCACTAAGAAAGCGGCAGCACATATTTTACAGGTTAAATCTGATCCCAATGGGAGGTATGTTATCCTAGTGTGTCAAATCTTTGGCATGTGTGTAACCTTAGTGTGTGTATATATCCCACCTCCATTCTCTTTCCAGGTCTTGGAGGGCATTCTGGGTGCTGCAGTACAGATAGCACAGGGCCTGTTACTATTGCTGGGTGATTTCAATGTGGTGTCGGATGGGGTGCTTGACAGGCATGGGTGTGCAACTGACTCAGGCCTTACTCTTTCCTCCTGGTTGGACAGTTATGCTCTCACGGATGTGTGGCGCCGTCACAACCCAGGAGTCAGGGCATACTCATGCCACTCGGGGACGCATAAGACGATGTCTAGAATAGATATGGTGCTATCTTCTGTACTGATCAGGAACTATCTAGGCAACATGACTCTCCCGTCCTTGGCGTTGTGCTTCTCTGGAAATTTTGGCCAGTAGATTGTGGTCGGTGATACTTAAACTGATCAACTCGGATCAAACCAGTTTTATACCGCACCGATGTACCCAAATGAACCTTAGGAGGTTGTATGTCAATTTACAAACGCCTCACATCAATATAGGTAAACAAGTGGTGGCATCACTCGATACAAAAAAAGCATTCGATTCAGTCGAATGGAATTATCTCTTCGCCCTACTTTTGAAATTATGGTTCCGGACCGCGATTTTGTAACTGGGTTAGGCTACTATACAGTGAATCTAGGGCTAGTATTAGGGTCAATGGAATTATCTCGAATTAATTTAAGATTGGTAGGGGGGCGAGGCAGGGCTGTCCCCTGTCTCCACTTTTGTTTGCATTGGCCATAGAGCCTCTTGCGGTTAGGCTTAGAAGTCAGACTGACATCAAGGGGCTGTTGGTTGGGGATATGGAGGAACGTGTATCATTATACGCGGAAGATATGCTGCTGTTCTTGGGAGATCCAGACATCTCCTTGTCTACTGCATTTACCCTGATACAAGAGTTCGGAGAATTCTCTGGATTTAGAATCAATTGGTCAAAGTTTCCTCTAGATCCACAGCCAAATCTGACTCTGTCCACTCAGTGCCCTCTAAAGGTGATGACCCGCTTTAAATATTTGGGAACACTTATAGAATTGCCAATAGATATTTTTTCTGAGGTGAAATTATGGCCTGTGATTAGGGACTTCAGAGACAGGGTACAGAAATGGAAGGATCTCCCGCTTACGATGTTGGGTAGGGCCAATTTATTTAAAATTATTTTTCTCCCGAAATTTTTGAATGTTCTCTCTAACTTCCCATTATATATTCCTAGGAAGACGTTCAGATACATTGACTCCCTGCTGACCTCTTTCTTGTGGGGCAGCGGGGCGGTCCGGGTGTCGCTGACCATCTTGCAGTTGCTGGTAGGGAGGGGAGGTCCTAACGATTCCCGACCTCCGTTTGTACTACTTGGCGTCACAGCTGGTCCAGGCTCACTGGGGAATGTTCCCACAGCTGAACAATGCCGCTACTGTGGTGTAGGCGGCTGTGGCGACTTCTTACGAGACGCTGCTGAACTGTTTCTATAGGGGGGGTTCCCACGGTGGGTGGAATGGCTGTGCTCAAATCGGCTAAGCGGGTGCTTGAGATTTGTATGAAACATGTACAGGATGGTCCCTTACACTTATCACCTAACGCCCCACTACGGTTTAATCCCAGGCTAACAGATTTTTTCCTGTTGGATGACAGTCATAGATGGGCCAAATTTGGTCTTGTCTATCTGCACCAACTATTTGATAAGGGGAAACTCAAAACATTTGCGCAATTAAAGAGAGAGATGGGTGTTCCTGACTCATGGTTATTCCATTACACCAGGTTGAAGCACGCTGCTCATGCTCAATTTGGTGCGGGGCCTGTTATTTTGGAAAACACTAAGTTGGAAGTATTGATTGTAGAACCTGAACACACCAAACTAATTTATGTTTATTATGCTGTACTCATGGGAATGAAGCAGCCGAGGGAGGAGAAATTGAGACTCAAATGTACTGCTGTGATTCCTGAATTGACTGAAACTCAGTGGGAGGGGTTTTTGATGTCTTATCTACCTACAGTAATTTCTGCTAGGGACAAACTAATACAACTGAGGTACCTGCACCAAATGTATTACACACCACACAGATTATATAGGATGGGCAGAAGAGATGACCCTATTTGTCATAAGTGCCTGGTGGCAAAAGGTACTTTTATTCACATGGTGTGGGAGTGTAACAGGATACGTACATTGTGGTCGCAGGTAACCCAGTTTATCGCGGATACTTTTGATCTCCTGTAGTCCACTTTTGGGCCTCCTAGGTATTATAGAAGATGAAGTAATGAGTAATAATATGCAAACATTCTTGAGGCTGCTCTTTTACTATGTCAGGAAGTTGATTGTCCTAAACTGGGTGAAGACTCTACCTGCTTGGAAATGCCTGGTTAATGCAAATGTCACGCTGTATAAAATGACTTATGAGGCAAGAGGCAGTAGGAAAAAATGTCATAAAGTATGGGGTAGATGGGTGGACTCCAAGGACACTACTCCTGGGGATGTTTAAGGGGAACTTATCTTTGGTTGAATTGAACGTTGCTCAATGTGAATTGATAGGGGGGGAGTATTGTGGGGGTCAGGGAGGCGACAGCACACGACACAATGGTTTATTAAGTGCTCACCTCCATGGTTTATGTTCTTGTTCCTTTTTTGTCTTTTATTTTTTGGTCTATATTCCTTAACCTGTTTTTTTTTCTTTTCAGTGTTCTGTGTCTATTTTCCATAATATAAGTTGATGTAATGTACTGTACACCTATGACTGGAGTGCGATGTTTTATAGTTTGAATACGGCAGGAAAATGCTATTTGCACTTACATATCTATCCATGTTAGGATTGTTTCTGAAATGATACTGTATGTAGAGATAGAGAAACAGGGGAATTTTTTCTCCCTACAGTCTAGGGATGTTTACAATTATGTTTGTACCTTGTGTACTCTGTTATCTTGTTTGTATGTGTACTTGGCAAATAAAAACCTTTTAAGGACAAGAAAAAAAAATACCACCAAAAGAAAGCTCTATTTGTGGGAAATAAACAATGTCAATTTTGTTTGGGAGCCACGCCGCACGACCGCGCAATTGTCAGTTAAATCGATGCAGTGCTGTATCACAAAAGGTGCTTTGGTCAGGAAGGGGGTACATTCTTTCAGGGCTGAAGTGGTTAAAATGTAAAAATCCAGTTACTTCCTAAGAGATCCATTATTATGTCTTTATTTTGAACAAACAAACGCATTTAGAAGCGTGACTGTGAGGTAAATACACAGAGGAGATTTGATTAACTTTAATGCTGTAAATATATATTATAAGATATACAAAACATTTGTTTCCTGCTTTCAAAAAAATATTGTCTGGTAAAACTTTTAGAGCCGCTTCACATATATTTCGGCCATGATTTTATTGCGATTTTTAAAAGGATTCCGGTGCGGTTTCATTCCCTGATTCAGCTGCAAATTTTTACTTGAAATCGCACCTGAACCGGACTGAAAAACATACAGGACTCTTTTTTTTTTTATTTGACTGCGACCGGCCTGGACATATGAATGAATGACTTGTATAGCCCTACACATGCGAACTGAATCGCCTCTGGGCGATTTTTCCAGCCAGTGTCTGCTTGACTGGTGCGGTCATTTTACCCCGTAGGATCTCGACACGCTTCGGACACACAGATATACATATACTGGGCCAATTTTTGGACAGGATCCAATTCACCTATCAGCATGTCTTTGGAGTGTGGGAGGAAACCGGAGTACCCGGAGGAAACCCACGCAGGCACAGGGAGAACATGCAAACTCCAAGCAGATGGTGTCGTGGTCGGGATTCGAACCAGCGACCCTTTTGCTGCTAGGCGAAAGTGCTACTCACTGCACCACTGTGCTGCCCTATGTGAACCAGCTCCATAGAAAGCCGGTTCGGTTCACGTGTCATTCGAATTGTATGCATTTCAAAATGCATCCACTTGGCATATATTTGAACCGAGACTTATGCCCCATACACACAATAGGAACTTCCGCCAGCAATAGTCTGATGTGAAATTTTCATCCAAAATTCCGACCGCGTGTATGCTCCATTAGACTTTTGATGAATTTCTGCCAGCAAAAGTTTGAGAGCAGGCTCTCAATTTTTCCAACGGAAAAAATTCCTATCGGAAAATCCGTTCACCTATATGGAATTCCGACGGGAAAAAAACATGCATGCTCAGAAACAATTCGACGTATGCTCGGAAGCATTGAACTTCTTTTTCTCGGGTCGTCGTAGTGTTGTACGTCACTGCGTTCTTAACACTCAAAAGTTCAGAGAACTGTTGTGTGTCTGTGTGTATGCAAGCCTAGCTTGAGCGGAATTCCGTCGGAAAAGCCATCCAACTTTTTTCCGACGGAAATTCCGCTTGTGTGTACAGGGCATAATGGCGCGTACACACGACCGTTTTTCGCGATGTGAAAAATGTTTTTTTTTAATGATCGTGTGTAGGCTCCAAAGCATTTTTCGTGACATTTTTCAGAACATGCTCTAAAATTTTGCGTCGTTTTTCACGTTGCTGTTTTCAACGTCGTAAAAAATGGTCGTGTGTAGGCTTTAACGACGTGAAAATAACGCGCATGCTCAGAAGCAAGTTATGAGACGGGAGCGCTCGTTCTGGTAAAACTAGCGTTCGTAATGGAGATAGCACATTAATCACGTTGTAACAGACTGAAAAGCGCGAATCGTCTCTCACCAAACTTTTACTAACACGAAATCAGCAAAAGCAGACCCAAGGGTGGCGCCATCCGTTTGGAACTTCCCCTTTATAGTGCCGTTGTATGTGTTGTACGTCACCGTGCTTTGCTAGAGCATTTTTTTTTAACGATCGTGTGTAGGCAAGGCAGGCTTAACAAGAAACGGGTTGAAAAAACTTTGTTTTTTTTAGACCATTAAAAATAGTCATGTGTACAGGGCACAAGAGAGCTTTCAAGAGGGAAAAAAAGCATAGCCATCTAAGGTGCAGAATTTGAAAAAGCATAGAGGGTTAATCAGCTATAATAATTACATACTTCCAACCTATAAGTTATAAAATAGATAAAAACAAAAAATATTGTTTCCTGTTGGTTATTGGATGGAGAAAAAAATCTCCATGTGTTGGCCTATTCTGTGATTAATGTTAAAGAAAATATTTCTGAACCATAATATGTTATTTTGATTTAAATTGTTATTTGATGTTTTCTTCTTTGTTAATATTGCTCAGACAGCTGCATTTGCCATCGTACCATGACACATCATAACTCACCCTGGCTACTGCAGAAAACTCCCTCTGTACAACGGGATACATCTCATTTTAAATTACACTCATAAATTTGCTCTGCTACTCAGAACATATAAACCACATCTTCTATATACAGTATCTCATAAAATCTTGTTAATGAAAAAATGGTCAAAGAAACCTTGTGGAATGTTTGCACCACCCTAGTTAGAAAATAGCCAGACGAGTATGATCTACAAAAAGAAACAACTGTTGGGTTCATGGACTTTTGAGATTGTTCTCTAGAGCAAATTCATGTAAATGCATATACGCACATAGTTGCCATCATTTAAAAAACATTTCCAGTGGCACCTTTTTTCTTTTTTTGTGAATCCAGTAAACCATTTTAAGTGTACTTTAATTAGGAGTGTTCATTTAAATTGGGCATGGTTCCAAAAGAGGCAACCTATTGTTAGTATTGTTCATTAGTAATATTGGGCCAAATCCACAGCCCCGCAGCGCAACGTAACTTAAGTGATTTAAGTTACACTGCCGCAAATTTCCTAAGTTAGGTATCGATCCACAACACACTTACCTGGAAATTTGCGGCGGTGTAACTCAAATCCGTCCGGCGCAAGGCGTGCCGAATCTAATGGGGCGAGTCCCATTTAAATTAGGCGCGCTCCCGCGCCGGACGTACTGCGCATGCTCCGTCGGGTAACTTACCAGACGTGCATTGCGCTAACTGACGTCGCTCCGACGTCATTTGATTAGACGTTAACGTAAATGGCGTCCAGCGCCATTCACGAACGTCTTACGCAAACGACGTAGAGTTAAAAATGTTGACGCGGGAACGACGGCCATACTTAATAGGGCTTAGTCAAATAGGACTCAGCCCTATTTTTACGCGGCGTAACTCGACGTAAACGACGTAGATTTAGCGCGACGGGCCTGTCGGAACGTTCGTGGATCGCCGTAAGTGTTCATTTGCATATTCTAGGCCTGCCGCAATGGCCTCGCCACCTAGCGGCCGGCCTAGAATTGCATCCTTAAGATCCGACAGTGTAATTCAATTACACATGTCGGATCTTCTGCCTATCTATGGTAAACTGATTCTGTGGATCAGTTCCATAGATAGAAACAGGGATACGACGGCGTATCAGTAGATACGCCGGCGTATCCCTTTTGTGGATTACCCCCATTATGTATATATTTAGTTAGCTACAGCATAGTCTGTACAGTCTATTTAAAGTGCAGCAAACCAATAACTTTGGTAGAAAATACACTGCTTTGCACTTTGACACCTGTTGAGCTTGCTGATAGGTTAACCACTTCCATACCATGCACTTACGCACCTTCCTGCCCAAGCCAATTTTCAGCTTTCAGCACTGTCGCATTTTGAATGACAATTGCGCGGTCATGCTACACTGTACCCAAACAATTTTTTTATCATTTTGTTCCAACAAATAGAACTTTCCTTTGGTGGTATTTGATCACCTCTGCGATTTTTTTTTTTTGCGCAACAAAAATAACGATTTTTTTTAAAAAAAAACGTTTATTTAATGTTAATTTTTGGGGTAAATAAGTACATTTTCTACTTCAATTATGGGCACCGATGAAGCGGCACTGATGAGGCAGCACTGGTGAGGCGGCACTGATGGGCACCGGTGAGGCGGCACTGTCGGACACTGACAGGCGGCACTGATAGGCGGCGCTGGTATGCGGCACTGATGGGCACTCATAGGCGGCACTGATGGGCACTCATAGGTGGCACTGATGGGCACTCATAGGCGGCACTGGGCACTCATAGGCGACACTGATGGGCACTCATGGGCAGCACTTATAGGTGGCACTGATGGGTACTTATGGGTGGCACAGATGGGCACTGGGCATGGATGGACACTGAGGGGTGGCACTGATGGACACTGAGGGGTGGCACTGATGGGCACTGAGGGGTGGCACTGATGGCATTGCTGGGCATCACTTGTTTATCCCAGTGCCAGTTCCATGTTGTCCCATGTTGCCAGTCAGTGCCCTATGGCATCTATTCTCTTTTTTTTTACTGCCCTTTTTTCACTGCCCTTCCCTTGGTGGTCCAGTGTGGGATTTCCTGGTGGTCCAGTGTGGGCATCTGAGAGGGGGGCTGCGCTGATAAACAATCAACGCGAACCCCCCCTGTCAGAAGAGCCGCCGATCGGCTCACCTCTACTCGCGTCTGTCAGACGCGAGTGAGGAAGAGCCATCAACGGCTCTTCCTATTTACATTGTGATCAGCCGTGATTGGACACGGCTGATCACGTGGTAAAAAGCCTCCGCCTCAGTCTGACACCCCGCATTACCGATCGATCGCCGGCATGAAATCCTGCAGGACGTCAATAGACATCCAGTCAGGATTTCACAACCACTTCCCGGACATCAATTGTCCATTGACCGGGCGGGAAGTGGTTAAAGGTTTTGTAGGTTGCAAAAATCCAGTATAATAAGATTAGTTAGGATGTATTACACCGTGGTGAATTCTGAAAAATGTAAAGAAAAGCAGGATATCTTTACTAAACTAATAGACCCAATAGAACACAGTGATGGATCCTACTGCAACTTAGCTATGGCTTCCATTAAGCTATAGCTACTGCATACCCAATATTCATTTCTAAGCTTATTTTAAATATTAATGTAGCAACAACCCTGAAGGAGCTGCTTTTATTTGTTCAGTCCGTTACTCTACCTCTCAACCCCAAAGAACTGTCCCAACCTCTCTGGCACACCTACTCTGCAATATTAGTGTGAAACATAGCAGGAGAGAGGAAACCTAACTGTGACAAACCAGAACATATGTTTACCAAGAGCCTGGGTTCCATTATGTCACAGCTGTGGTAGTAAATAGAGACTCACACAATAGTAACAAAGCAAGTCAGATATGTTTACTGAGATAACAAATACAAATAAAATGCATAAGTACTTCAACTTCAGCTTAAAAGAGAAGTATGTTTTTTTTTCTTTTCTAATCATACTTACCTCAGTGGATGCTGCATCTGTCCCCCGACGTCTCTACACTGAGAAGTGAGCGACCGAACACCACCGATGGCTTGGTTCCAACTCTTTCCCAAGCAGAGCGATGCTGACTGTCAGTCAGCATCGCTTCTGTATACTTCTCAGCGCTCATTGGAGCGCTGAGCCATGGAGGGGCGGGAAGCGGCCCTCTGAGATGCTGAGACTGCCATCAATCAAGGCAGCTGGCAGATCCCGACTTGGAAGTCCTGATGACGTATTGCCCCGACTGATGGCAGTGACGTCAGCTGAGAGCGGACTTCAGACCACTATCCACTGAAAACAGGTCACAGGAGTGAAAAACGAATTGCACTCCTGTGACTCAGATGAGAAGCCCAGCCTAAGGCTGAACTTCTCCTTTAATGATGAGTATGCTCCCTTATGTTATCTTGTGTGAATAGTAATTAACACACTACAGAGACCTATGTGAACAGTAGGGATGGGTTATCTGTTCGAGACGAACATGAGTTCGACTCGAACATTGCCTGTTCGCTCATTCGCCGAATATCAAACAATTTGGGATGTTCGCGGCAAATTCGAAAAAGCCGCAGAACACCCTTTAAAAGTCTATGGGAGAAGTGCTAATTTTAAAGGTTAATATGCAAGTTATTGTCATAAAATATTGTTTGGGGACCCGGGTCCTGCCCCAGGGGACATGTATCAATGCAAAAAAAAGTTTTAAAAACTGAAGTTTTTTCAGGAGCAGTGATTTTAATAATGCTCAAAGTGAAACAATAAAAGTGAAATATTACTTTAAATTTCATACCTGGGGGGTGTCTATAGTATGCCTGTAAAGTAGCACATGTTTCCTGTGTTTATAACAGTCCCTGCACAAAATGACATTTCTAAAGGAAAAAAAGTCATTTACAACTTTTTGCGGCTATAATGAAATGTCAGGTCCCGGCAATACAGATAAAAGTCATTGAAAAAAAACAGCATGGGTTCCCACCTTAGTCCATTACCAGGCCCTTTGGGTCTGGTATAGATTTTAAGGGGAACCCCGCACCAAAATAAATAAAATGGCGTGGGGTTCCCCCCAAAAATCCATACCATACCCTTATCTGAGCACGCAACATGGCAGGCCGCAGAAAAAGAGGGGGGATGAGAGAGCTCCCCCCTCCTGAACCGTACCAGGCCACATGCCCTCAACATGGAGAGGATGTCCCCATTTTGATGGGGACAAGGGCCTCATCCCCACAACCCTTGCCCGGTGGTTGTGGGGGTCTTCAGGTGAGGGATCTATCGGAATCTGGAAGCCCCCTTTAACAAAGTGGACCCCCAGATGCCGGCTCCTATGTGAATTGGTAACGGGGTACCCCTACCATTTAACAAAAAAAGTGTCAAAATGTTAAAAACCACAGGAGACAGTTTGGGACAAGTCCTTTATTAAAAAGAATAAAAGAAAAAAAAGGTTCCAAGGATGTAATCCACTCTCGAGCGATACGGAGAAAAAAAACGAAGCTACGAACGATACTACCTCATAGTAGGCGCCCGGCTACTAATGATGCTCGCTTGGTGTGACAGCTGTTTTATATCTGAGGGCGGGGCCACCCGTCACATGCGCGGGTGACCCCACCCCCTCTCTGACGCAAGGAGACGTGTACCCAATGACGTGTACGGGTGACCCCGCCACCTCTGGCGCGTCGCGGGCATATAGTGTTTATGAGAAGCTAATTTCTAATCAACCTTGTATTTTTCATACAGTATACAGTTTAATGAAACATTTATTAGGCTGATTTCCAGCCAGTGCAAAGTCCTATACACCAATCTTCATCTCCTTTGGTTAAGTTTTAATGACTTAGTACCATTAAATTAACCATTAAATGACAAATAATTGCAAAAGGAATAGAGAGTTTGCATTTAGCAAAATGACAATTTTCTTAGGAAAGTGAATGTTAGTAAAAAGGGGGAAGCCTTTTTTTTTTAATCCCTCATACATGATTAGGTATTCAAAGTGAACACAGCTTCACTGTATTCACTATTACTAACATTTCCTTTGGAAAAATAATTTTCAATTCCGTTAGTAAATTAAACTCAGTGTGCTGCAAATAAAGCTATGGTTAGCAAGAGGTCACAGTGCTGTGTCCTAAGAGAAAAAAAAAAAACAATACATGTATATAAGGCCTAATTAAACCTTCAAAACCAGTTCATTTTTTAATTACAGGAAAACCTTGGTTTGCGAGCATAATTAGTTCCAGAAATATGCTTGTAATCCAAAGCACTTGTATACCAAAGCATTTTTTTACAGGGTATAAAAGAGAAGAGAGGCGCCTCTAAGTGTAGCAATAAGTTGCTAAATGTTGTACCTTCAATAAATGTAACCATATTGCTACACTTAACGGACCGATGGATTTTTTCATCAGATATCCGATGAAGCTGACTTTCATCAGTCTTGCCTACACACCATCAGTTAAAAATCAGTTTGTGTCAGAACGCGGTGACGTAAAACACGACGACGTGCTGAGAAAAATGAAGTTCAATGCTTCCGAGCATGCGTCGACTTGATTCTGAGCATGCGTGGATTTTTAACCGATGGACTTGCCCACAGACAAACGTTTTTTTCTATAGTTTTTTTTACCTATCAGATCATTTTAAAACAGGTTCTAAGTTTTTTCACCGATGGGAAAAAAAATGATGGGGCCCACACACGATCGGTTCGTCCGGTGAAAACGGTCCATCGGACCGCTTTCATCAGACGAACCGATCGTGTGTACGCGGCATTAGAGGCTATTCTCTTCTTTTTTATACTTAATTGTGAGATTACGCTACTCTTATATCAAGACATCACTTGTATATCAAGGCAAAATGTATTAAAACATTTTGCTTGTCTTGCAAAACGCTCTCAAACCAAGTTACTCTCAAACTAAGGTTTTACTGTATTTATACTTCTTTCATTGTGTCTTCATAGTATATTGTACAATTAAAAAGGGTGTGCTTGGCCAATATAGTAAAAGACTACTGCACTGAAAAATCCCTGGATTGGTGAGATGCAATAATTATGGTTATATATGTAAAGTGTCCTGTCAAAATTAAGTGCATAAGCTCATAAGCCTTCAAAAAAACTTTTGAAACAAACCAGTGAAACAAAGTCTAAAAAACAAATAAAAAATAAGAAATACTGGTGCGAAGAACCTCTAAAAGATGGGTTCAAAGATATGGGTATATTTAAAACAACCTTAACCACTTCAGCCCCGGAGGATTTGGCTGCCCAATGGCCGGGCCATTTTTTGCGATTCGACAATGCTTTGTTTTAACTGACAATTGCGCGGTCGTGCGACATTGCACCCAAACAAAATTGTCCTTTTTTTTCCCACAAATAGAGCTTTCTTTTGGTGGTATTTGATCACTGCTGCGGTTTTTATTTTTTGCGCTATAAACAAAAAAAGCAACAATTTTGAAAAAATAAAAATAAATATGTTTTTCCTCAGTTTAGGCCAATATGTATTCTTCTACATATTATTGGTAAAAAAATCGCAATAAGCGTATATTGATTGATTTGCGCAAATGTTATAGCGTCTACAACATAGGGGATAGTTTTATGGCATTTTTATAACAAATTATATTTTAACTAGTAATGGCGGTGATCTGAAATTTTTATCGTGACTGCCACAATATGCCGGAAACAGCCGACACTTTTGACGCTATATTGGGACCATTTATACAGCGATCAGTGCTATAAAAATGCACTGATTACTGTGTAAATGACACTGGCAGGGAGGAGATTAACCACTAGGGGGCGAGGAAAGGGTTAAGTGTGTCCTAGAGAGTGATTCTAACTGTGGGGGGCTGGGCTACGAGTGACACGACAGTGATCACTGCTCCTGATGACAGGGAGCAGTAGATCACTGTCCTGTCACTAGGCAGAACAGGGAAATGCCTTGTGTACATAGGCTTCTCCCTGTTCTGCAGCTCATAGCACGCTCGCGAGACACCGGCGGACATCGAGTCCGCAGGTCCCGCGGGCACGGGCACGGAGCTCGCTGCGAGCACGCACGGTGGCAAATTCAAGGCAACGTACCTGTATTGCTGTTAGCCGGTCGGCAAGTGGTTAATAACCAAAGACATGTATGTGAAATAAATTACTCCATCTGCTATATCAAATGACAGTGTCCATCCCAAAAAAATGCATAAGTGAAAGTTCAGTGAAAACATATCTAAAGATGTTTCACCACCATGCTAAGAAATTAATAGATAGCAGCTTACCAGATCCTAAGATCCTAACAGGATCTACAGTATATGTGCGTGTCTCCACACTGGGAAATAAGCTGTTGAGGATCACTTGCTGGAACTCAGGCTGAATGCCAACTCCACCTGCTGATGTAGAGATCCCAACAGGATCCATATTTGTGTGTCCCCACCAGGATAATTAGGCTAGTTGTGATCAGTTGCTGGGTTTCACTTTGGACATAACTTTAAGGGCCCTTTCACACGTACGGACCGTATTTCCGCATTTTCATCCGTCCGTTGCGGATGAAAACGGGACATACATGGGTCCCTATGTGATTACGGGTGTCAGCGGATGACCATCCGCTGACACCCGTAATTTGTCCGCCTCCGCAAAGATCCGCATTTTCGGACGGAAGAAAACCCTATTTTTCTTCCGTCTGCCGGATCGGATGAACAAGGACATACGGTCCGTGTTCATCCGATTCCCCATAGGAGAGAGCAGAGGAAAGACAGGGCGGTCCCTGCACAGTGTGTGGGGACCGCCCTGTCAGCTGCCAACTCAGCTGGGATTTTACGGAGGATCCCCGCTGAGCTGTACGGACACACGGAGGCGGATCATTACTGATCCGCCCCGTGTGAAAGGGCCCTAAGTGTTCAGATATGAGCGTATTGGAGAGGTAGAAAAAAAGCTCATGGTGCATTAACTATTTAAACAAATACGAGTTTACTAAAAAGGTGCACTTACAAAAATTGGATAAAACAGCAAAAAAGTGTGAGCATGACTGCCTGCAGTACGGTCTATGCTCTAAAACGCCACACTGCTAGCTCCTTGTCCGACGCGTTTCTCCTGAATATAATTCGACATAACATGTATAACTGCAGAAATGTATGCTCTCTTCTTAGGCCTTATGCACACTGCAGCTGTCAAATGCCTGTTTTCAGCCCCTAAATGCCCCTCTATGTTAGATTATGTGTCCATACACACATACACTTTATTACCAAAAGTATTGGGACACCTGCCTTTACACGCACGTGAACTTTAATGGCATCCCATTCTTAGTCCGTAGGGTTCAATATTGAGTTGACCCACCCTTTGCAGCTATAACAGCTTCAGTTTATCTGGAAAGGCTGTCCACAAGGTTTAGGAGTGTCTATGGGAATGTTTGACCATTCTTTCAGAAGCACATTTGTGAGTTCAGGCACTGATGTTGGACAAGAAGGCCTGGTTACAGTCTCTGCTCTAATTCATTCCAAAGGTGTTCTGTCGGTTTGAGGTCAGGACTGTGCAGGCCAATCAAGTTCCCCCACCCCAATGTGCCAGGCTACATGCCCGGATAAGGGTCTGATATAGATTTTGGGGGAAACCCCACGCCGTTCTTTTAAACAAATTGGCGTGGGGTTCCCCTTAAAATCCATACCAGAGCAGAGCCATTCTAAATGGCATTTGACTCGGGTTTTTTTTCTTTAGAAATTTTATTTTTGCTGCAGCATGTTCTATATGTGCTATAGATGTGTCATTTTACAGGCAGACTAATGCCGCGTACACTATACAAAAACAATTTTGTGGCGCTAAAATAAAATAATAATAATAATCTGTGTCAACACCGATTAACAATATGAGCAAATGAAAAAGTCCATATGTGATGAAATGGCGATGAATGGTTGAAATAAAATGTTGATGGATGAGTGACCAAATAAATGATTAATTCCAAACACCACGGTGAATCAAGATAAATAAAAGTGAAAGAAAACCACCACCAGAAGCGGAGGCTTACCAGAGGTATTGAACCCAAATAAGCGTACGCCTAAAGGGTCAATACAAGCTGAATGTAAATGGATGGAGACCACATCAACCGGATCTGGATATAAAATTGTGGGGATATCCTGAAGACATCACGTGCACAAGCACAAGGGGGAGTAACGGCAACTCAGACGATCAGACCGTATCAGTTAAGGTGTATAAATAGGACGTCAATAAAAGATAGCGCATGGCAGCAGCAAAGTCCCGACGCGTTTCACAAAAGATTGCATCATCTGGGGACTTTGCTGCTGCCATGCGCTATCTTTTATTGACGTCCTATTTATACACCTTAACTGATACGGTCTGATTGTCTGAGTTGCCGTTACTCCCCCGTGTGCTTGTGCACGTGATGTCTTCAGGATATCCCCACAATTTTATATCCAGATCCGGTTGATGTGGTCTCCATCCATTTACATTCAGCTTGTATTGACCCTTTAGGCGTACGCTTATTTGGGTTCAATACCTCTGGTAAGCCTCCACTTCTGGTGGTGGTTTTCTTTCACTTTTATTTATCTTGATTCACCGTGGTGTTTGGAATTAATCATTTATTTGGTCACTCATCCATCAACATTTTATTTCAACCATTCATCGCCATTTCATCACATATGGACTTTTTCATTTGCTCATACTGTTAATTGGTTTTGACACAGATTATTATTATTATTTTATTTTAGCGCCACAAAATTGTTTTTGTATACTGTACCTATTTCTTGTTTCACTAGATTGTTTGTGGCTGCTTATTAGTTGGATAGCGCAGATTTATTTTTGTTTTTGTATAATGCCACGTACACACCATCACTTTATGAGATGAGAAAAAACTAAATTTTGTGAAGTAAAAAAACGACGTTTTTGAAACTTAAATTTTCAAAAACTACGTTGCCTACACACCATCGTTTTTTCACAATGCTCTAGCAAAGCGCGGTTACGTTCAGCACTCTTTTCCATTGAAGCTTGCTTCATAACTTGCTTCTGAGCATGCACGGGTTTAAAAACGTTGTTTTAAACGTCGTTTTAGCCTACACACAGTGATTTTTTGTGACACAAAAAACAACGTTTTGAAAACGACACAAAAAATTGAAGCATGCTTCAATTTTTTTTTGGTCGTTTTTCACAAGACATAAAACAACGTTTTCCCCCACACACGGTCATTTTAATCGTTTTTTTTTTCATCACATAAAGTGATGGTGTGTACGCGGCATAAGGGAACCTCCAGGCACTATATTTATAGTAATCTTTCAGCAACATCAAAATCACTGATCCTGATAAAAGTTATGGTTTTAAAAAATGTTTTTTTTTTTTTTTTGCATTGATACATGTCCCTCAAGGAAGTACCCGGGCCCCATACCTCTTTTATTGGCCAATTACTTGCATATAAGCCTTCAAAATGGGCACTTTTGTTTTTTCCTGTTTGGCTCCAATAGACTTCAATGGGGTTCGCCATTCGGGTTAGAACTTTTCCCCTGTTTCAGGAGTTCTGCTGTGAATCGAATGGGGGGAGGCATTCAGCCCATCTCTACTGAACACATCTAAACACGCCTGTCAGGAGAAAAGCATTCAGAAGAGCATAGTGTGCATGAGGCCTTGAGCAGAACATCAGAGCTAGCATAAGGATTTCCACTTTCACAGTCAACCAATGATGACAGTTTTATCAGTTTATCTTGTTTCAGAAATATGAGTTGATGGATTTAATATGGAGCTTTGATATTAAAATGTCTGTTGTTTGTATTTAGTGCTGAAACACCTAGACATCATCTGTAAGTTCTGATTCATTCCAACTGCTATTTCTTAAATATGAGTATGTAGAAGACAGATTAATGAGATATCAGGTCATAGATGTTTCTAGAAGAATTAATTTTCATACATTTTAAAGTTTATAATACAGTATGTTTGCATGCATTCAGATTTTGGAGTCAGCTATAGACCATATGTTAAATATATGTAAAATGTGCAAATAGTGGTTTAATAGGAATGAGAAGGCTAGTCAACATGAGCATTTGAGGTCAGTTTGAGATTAGTGAGAGGTCAGTTGTAGATTAGGTCAGGTCAGTTTCAGTGTACACTCTTCCAAAAGATCCAATTCAAAATTCAAATACTGCAATCTATACCCCATAGTCCTTTACAAATGTATGTCATGATGTCATAAGTAAAACAGAAATACCAGTGTACACAAGCCTGGGTGACTATGTATCTGTCGATCTTAAAGCAGACCTTCAGTAATTTTTTAAACTTTCCATCTATTAAATCTTCTGTCCTTGTTGTTTTAACTTTTGATAGTAAAACATTTTTTTTCTGCCAGAAAATACCATATACAGCCAACTTCCTGTTTTTTTTTTGTTTCAATGGCATAGGCTTATGACATCATACATAGCTCTCTCTCACTCTTGTGAGAGTTTTCCAGGAAGGGAGGGGGGATGAGTCATAAGAGGGCCAATGAAAGTTGCAAGGCTGCAGAGTTGGAGGTGTGCCTCTGTGTAAATCCAGGAAGTGAACAGGCAGCAGCTTCAGCTGCCCACAGTTAAAATGGCTGCAGCCAGACTTAGTGGTGGGAGATTTTTGCAGCATATTTGGTAAGTACAGAATCACAGTACAGTATATATACAAGAATATGCAAAGTGGTTGGAGGGAAGCTTCAGAACAGCAAGGATGTTTTCATTACAAATTATGTGAGCAGACTGCAGTTCCTATTTAAGTTAGGCACACATATAACAATCTGAT